>NW_013953034.1:139405-142589 GCF_001266775.1 Austrofundulus limnaeus
ATGCAAAAGAGGGCCATCCCCTAACAATAGGCTTGATTAGCTCTATTGTTCATAGAAGGTCGTGCCCCATCGCCTGACCCGTGTCATGTTATGTCCATGTAGTGAATCAGGGTATCCACGGGGTTGTAAAAAGTATTAAAAAGGTAGTAAATCAAATAAGCAAAAATTAAAGCCATTAAAAAGTATTAAAAGGTAATAAACACCATCTGACGAGGTATTAATTTCTAAACAACTAGCGCACTTTCACCATGCTGGAATCTGATGTGCTGCTGCGTGGAAAACAGATTTAACAAACATTTCTCTGGCCCTGTCTGAGACGCAGCTTTAACTTTAGACAGGCCTATTAGCCAATCAGAAATAGTGTGGGGGCGGGACTTAAGTGTCTCTAGTAGCAGAAGTTGGAGCGGTGTTTTAAATAAAACGTATTTGTCAGGACACATCTGAAAAAGAACAGGAGACGAAAACAAAGCTGGATGATTGTTAAAAGTCAGAAAAGATAAACCAGCAGAAGGATTACTGACTCCTCCCCCTGAGAGGAGCCGTGTGTCGGTGGATGCTAGCTTTAGCTAAAGTTAGCTGGAGCAGAGCGGAGAGGAGAGAGGAGCAGGCGGGTGCAGCAGGTGAGGAGATTAAAGTGATGACTTTTATAAGAATGACCCGGGAGAAAACATCAATCAACAGGTGTGTGTTTACTGGTACAAACGGACACAAAACAGTTATATTTGTTTGAACAAAACAAAAGAAAATTAAAGCTGTGTCTCAGATTTTTTTCATCGTTTTTCCCCAAAACTCTCAGGGAGGGCATTCTCTATGAAGAAGTCAGTTTTCTGTGTTTGTAGATAAATATGAGCTCATTTAAATCCTACACTGTATTAAAAGGTTTTGGGAATTTGAGCTAAATTGTTTATTTGGGATCAGACTTTATGTAAATGTAATGCAGGATCACATGAAACATAATTTACAGTTCTCACGTAGATTCTGTTGATTTGGTTTGTTTAGTAAGGCTTTATTATTTTCAATCATAGTTTTTAACTGAAAGTATTTTTAGCTACAAGAAAGTTTATAAATTGGGATTTTCTTTGCAGTTTTGAAAAATTTAAAAGGTAATATTTGAAAGCTATTGCAGGCAACCCTCTACTCAGTATGAAAAAATTGAAAACTGATTTTAATTGATGAATCCTTAACAGTTATTCTTTAGCTGGTATTGTCAATGTATATGCAGATAAAAGATGGTGATTGTGAGGGTAAAACTGTGTGTGTGGTGGGGTGATAACACAGCTGGACCGTTCATTCTCATGTGCAACAAAAGTTTTAATACATGTTTAAAAAAAACAGATGGACACACACAGATGTTATTTAGAGGATGGTTGTGTGACATCAGGGTATTTTGGTTCTGAGTTCCTGGAACATGCGAGAGCAGACGACCTGTTGCTGATAGCACTGTTCTTCCTACACATAATGAAAACACTTGCCTTGAATTTAGGGTTAAAAAACAAATAATTGTATATAGATCAGTGTTTCATTAAGGCAAAGAAATAACTATGTATCCAGTAACGTTAATAATAGGTTGAAGCAGTTGCCGCTATAGTTTCAACTTGAAGTCGTGTTGGTATTAAAAAACATTGGGATGGTATTAAAAAGGTATTAAATTTAACATCAGAATTTCTGTATATACCCTGTGAATGCAGGCGGGACTCGAAGTCCTCTTGTTTTTGTCTCTCCCTCCCTCTTTGTGTTGGTGTCACTGGGGCCCTGATTCACACCTTTTGCTCACAGGGGGCGGAGTCATACTTGCAATGACAGCCTTGTAGGAGGAGGACAACTGGACACGAAGGCCTCCACCTCTGTTTAATGGTGGACGGTCTTTCTTCACAAAGATGGCTTCCTTTACTCCTCTCTCAAACCAACGTTCCTCTCTATCAAGGATGAGAACATCTTTGTCTCTGAAAGAGTGACCGCTGGCCTGTAGAGGAGTGTAGACTGCAAAGTCCTGACCCGACGATGTAGTTCGTCTGTGCTGGCTCATTCTTTTGAACAGTATACTTGTTCATTCAAAAGCTGGGTCTGTGCCCTCTGTAAGATCTAACTTGCCTGTTGTCCACCAACTGTTCAAAAGAATGAGCCAGCACAGACGAGCTACGTCAAACCTTTTTATTCCTGATCTAAACTGTTGTGAACTTGTGAGCAGAGCGGCTGTAGGGCCACTCCAACTCTGCTGTCCGGGGCTGGTGTGGTCCAGCCGAGGCTGGGGGAGACGACACAGATCAGTCCCAGACTGAGCTGACTTGTTCATTTTAAATGAGATGATGATGATGATGATGCCTTTATTGTCACTGTACGGTGCACAATGAAATTACATTTAAAGTGTGTCTTACCCCCCCTGTGAAAAGATATCTCTGCCCCAAGGCGAAATTTGAAAAATGCATCAAAGTGGGTAGGGGGAGGGGGGTTAGAGAGCGGAGGTGTGGCCAGGACGAGAGAACGCGACAGCTAGCATTAGCATAACTGATGCTACATGGAGAGTGACAACAGCGACGCAGATAGTTACATCTCTGAACGTCTGAGGTGGAGAATTTTCACCCCCCTCCTCACCAGAGGCAGAGAGAGAGACTTTGGCTACGTTCACACTGCAGGTCTTAATGCTCAGTTCCGATTTTTTGAAAAAATCCGATCTTTTTGTGTGAACGTTCACATTACATTTTAAATGTGACCTGCATCAGACCCCTGTGTGAACGCTCCACAGCACTGATGTGACACGCATGCGCAGTAAAAGATGTGACTTCTCATTCAGCTTGTTTGTTTACAGAGCTAGCATGGATGCTACTGTTAGCACGTCAAATTTGAAGTTGTTTAAATCAGAGCCGATTAAATCATTATCTGACCTGCTTGTTTAGTTCAGTGTTTATATCTGAACCTGCCTCTGGCCGGGATGCTCCACTGAAGCTTTTTATGTTTGAACGAAACAACGAGCTGGAAAAAAGTATCGACTAAGTAACTTTAGGATCGATACGCTCCGACCCAGGCTAGATGTTACTATTTATATGGAAAATGAAAAGTAAAAAGATGAAGCAACTGGACTTGTGTTTTGGAGCTGTAAACACATGGAGCTACAGAAACAGCGAGACTTGAGGTTAGTGTCTTATCGATCCTTCACCCCCTCCCTGATGAAAAAGTCAGATGAATG
>NW_013953034.1:143351-146554 GCF_001266775.1 Austrofundulus limnaeus
TATGCAAATTAGCCTGCAGTACCACTGCTCTACCCATATGAGCAGCAAAAAGACGTTTTTAGACCAAATATTACAGATTTGGACAAATATGCACAAAAACATCAAAATTAGCACAGAAACGTTACTGTATAACATTTTAGAAACATTCTAGACAGTTTATCAGCTAAAAAAAGTTAATTTTGGGGTAAGTTACTCTTTAAGAACACCTACTGTATTTAAAGAAGACACACATGACAAAAAACAGGGGAACAGGTGTACAGGTCACGCTACCTTTTAAAAAGAAAACTGAAAAAACACAGAAGGTTAGATGAGGGGAAAAACCATATTACATCAACAAAAGGTGACGAAATATGTCATGAATCATTGTGTACGTCATGAATTTTACTTTTTACAGAACATGCTTTGTTTAGAAAGATCAGAAATGTTAGCTTGTCAATTTAAGCTAGCTGTCACGTTCTCTCATCCTGACCAGACCTCCTCGCTAACCCGCTTTAGGCGGTGCCCCCCTCTTCTCTCCTGCACTACCCACTGTTGGCATTTTCTAAATTTTGCCTTGGGGCGGAGTTAGTGTAAGATGCACTTTAAGGTTGATTAACTGTGGYGGCCATCTTGAATCCAAAAACTAATTGGATGTCAGATTATAGGACCGGTGATTATTTCTTGAGAGCTTAATTAAAATTTAACCAGTAGTTGATGAGATATTTTGCTAACAGAGCACAGAGATGCAGTAATTACGTTGTCTAGCTTCTTTGGTGGTGAGTGATTAAAAAATCCAACGGTGGAAAAGTTCTACTTCAAACAAGAGTAATGCACACGAACAGGTCGGACACTTGTGTTTTTTATTTATTTATTTTTTGKTTTTGTTTTTCTTGCCTGCAGGTTTAATCTGTCCCAGTTTGTTTCAATAGCTTGTTTTGCTTGTTGGCTTGTGGGGAAAAAGCAAATGCAACAGAAGCAGCTCAGATTTGACTCATAAGAAGTCTGCACAAAGTTTGATCCTGTTTTTCTGAACTAAACGAGAAGCAGCAGATCCTGGATCTGTCACCGGCTGCTGGACCCGTTCATAGATTTATCTTATAGGTCTGGTAAAACTACATTATCGCTCCTGTCTGACCCACCCACTTTGATTGACAGGTGGACTAAAGTCCCTGTGATCATGTTTAACTCTCCTGTGTAKTTGAGCTGAAACGAGGTGAAATGGTCCAGAGTGGGTTTTTCTAAAACCTCTAACAGTACATGACTGTATTTGGTTTCTTAAAGAAGATTAAAGTAACTTTATTTCCTCTTTAACACCTTGTCTGTTGGTTTGAGGTCGGTGGAGGCTGTGCTTTAAATTAAATTTTTTTTTCTTACTTTGGTTTCTGCTCTTTGTAGTTCAGGCCGGCACCCCGAAACCAGCCAAACCACAGCAGCAGGAGGAGGAGCCTATGGAAGCCACATCATTGGCTGAAGATGTTGAGCTGTCTGCTGAGAGGTGGGTGACTTTTCTCCTAAATCAGCACTATTTTCAGCAGAATGTGTTCAGCGCCAGATCAGTTTTTACCCATAGTTTTGCTCCAGGGTTGAAGCAGAAGTTTCACGAGACGTCTGCGTAATCTAAACGTCTCCGCTTTCTTCCACTAGACTGAAAGAGTTCAAGTCGTCGCTGTTCGCCGTCTTCCAGTCTGCTCACGCTCAGTCGGTGARGATGACGAAGCTGATGGGCGACATCAACAAGGGGCGCGAGAGTGTGTTCACGGAGCCGGAGGTGCGCGCCGCCTTGGCTCGCATGCAGGACGATAACCAGGTCATGGTGGCTGATGACATCATCTTCCTCATCTGAGGGAGGAAGGGGAAGATTGACTGTTTAACAAATAAAAAACCAACCTCAGAAAGAAGTAGAGAATTATATCAAAGTAAAAGACAAATTTAACTTTTTTTATTTTACTTTACCCAAAAAGTTTTACATTTCTGCAGCTCTTTGTTCACTAACGATGCTTTCTGTTCTTTTGATTGATTTATGATGGAAGTTTATGCCACAAAAACAACAATTTTGTATTTCCTACCTTTTTTTTTGTCATGAATTTGTTGTAAATAGTTAAGTTTTGCAATTATTAGATGTYGCTGGTTAATAATAAATAAAACACGTAAGTATAAATGTCAGGAGGCTACTTGGATTCTTGAATTGACAGTTTTGAAACTTACAGTATGAGATCAGTTATACAAAAATAAAATTCAAAGAAAAGACTCGATAAATTTGCAGACAGATTAACTTTTTTTTTTTTTAAAGAAAAGCATCTCTTCCAGCCACCAACTGGTGTCCAGGATTGACAATAATGGTCCCACTGACAAGACAGTCTTGCATGCATATTCTCTGTTAGCATAATATTTTATAAAAACCAATAGATGGATTTTTATGAATCTAAGAAGATAAATAATAATTGGGTGTAAATTTACGCTGGTTAATTTTAGTCTGAATTGAGATGGCTGCCACGTTTAAGTGAAACCCAAAAACAACTTTCAAAAATTTGTTTGTTGATGAGAGTCATTCCTAACATTTGAAAGAATGTGGTTCAGTTATGAATTAGAACAACTTTAATGAGCTGAGTTGTAACTTTTGTTGTTAAACTGTAAAGAAAACCAGCTTGCTTGTCAAGAAAGTGATTTCCAGGGCCTAACAGCTGGTCTTTAACCCCCCTCTGGTTATTACTGAAGGCCCTGCACACTATAGCATTTTAGACAATGTATTCAGACTTATAAAAACTTTATGACCACTTTACTCATATCTGCTATATATTTGATCTGATTACTGTGTTACAGTATGTAAAGGTCCAAAAGAGGGTTCCAGTAGATTTAAAAAAAAAAATCCATCTTCAGCTTAAACATCTTTAGTTTTGGACAAACTTTTTATAAATATAAGTCCAAAACATAACAGAGACGGGGCCTTTAGTCACAGTTGGAGTTGGCCACGTCCTGCACAGACCTGAGCTTTCAGAAATGAAGCAGAGGACAGCTGTGTTGATGTGGAGTGCAATGCATTAAATGTGTGGTGGAAATAGGCCTTTAATCAAAATATGACAAATTAACTCAGTTTAGTGACTCTTCGTTAAACTAAATACAAAGGCTATACGTTCACACTGCAGGCAAATCCGAACCAAATCCGATTTTTTGACCCATCTGACTCATATCTGATTTTTTTATGACAGTCTGAACGAGACAAATCA
>NW_013953034.1:146981-149682 GCF_001266775.1 Austrofundulus limnaeus
AAGAAGCATGTGAGATAATTATTTAATCAGCTCTGACATCACGTCTTTTACTGCGCATGCGTCACATCAGTGCTGTGGAGCGTTCACACAGGGGTCTGATGCAGGTCACATTTAAAATGTAATGTGAACGTTCACACAAAAAGATCGGATTTTTTCAAAAAATCGGAACTGAGCATTAAAACCTGCAGTGTGAATGTAGCCAAAGTTGCTGAGTCATCATTGACCTTGCTTTGGTTATAAATCTGTTTAGTGAGTAACCAGGTGGTTTCACAGACCAGATGATAGAACTTAATGTCATTACTGAGCTGTAAAGCTGGCTTATTTTTACCTCCGCTAAGGGCGAGGTAATGTTTTCGGTTGCATCTCTGTCTGTCTGTCTGTCTGTTTGTGGACACCATTACTCAAAAACTTGTGGGCAGATTGTCATGACATTTTTACCACATGTGGGTACTGGGCCAAGGAACACACCGTTAAATTTTGGTGATGTTCTGGATCACGATGCGGACACAGGAATTTTTTTCCTTTTAACACTCTGAGATCTGCAAAGCTGTGATGCTTTCACAGGGCTTTTGTAAAAAAAAAAACAGTGAGCTGGATTGGACAGCACAGACTTCAAACTTTATAAAAGTAATGTTAAAACCACATTTAATGATGAATAATTTTTGCCATATGCGCATTTACAGAATGTTTTGTGACCAGGAAGTGGCGGATCTAGAAAATGTTCCATGGGGGGGCAAAAGCTCTAGGCAGAGTGGCAATGCTGGATCACTTACACACATACACATACTTATTTTTATTTTAACTAAAATTAGAACATGAATTGACTATATTTATTAAGTTTGAAATGTCTAATTTCCTAACACATATAGACTTGTACAGATAATGTGTTATTCATTGAAACCTCCAATGTACAGTTTTTGTACCAGGTGATCCAGTTTGACTACAGGCTGGATTCTCTGACTCTGCCTTCCTTCTCTCCTTCAGTTTCCTTTGCTCTTCTGTCTTCTCTCTCTGACTCTGAAATCTTCTCTTCTTCATCACTTATGCTGACATCACTTTCCTCATCTTCTTCACCTGTGACCCTCCTGGTCTCTTCTTACTTCTCATCCCTTGCTTTTTGCAAAAAAAAAAAATTAATAACTTCAATATCTCTACTTTTAAATTTCTTTTTCATTTTGGGCTGCAATGTGCAAGCATCAAGATTTTTTTTAAATTAGCCCTTTTTATCATATAATCATAGCAGCTTATTTACTTTCTTGATCGGACAAAACAAATGTAAGATGGTTTAATTGTGCCTCATTGCCATGATATCAAATAAAGGTGTCAGTGAAACTGCAGCCCATAAAAAGCAAACCTGAAACCTTTTTTTTATTTCTAAACTTTTCATTAACTGTTACCCTGCTTATTGTAACCACGGTAACACGGTATGGAAACAAGCTAACGCTAAGTCACTGTCATCATTGCACCGTGAACATCGGGCACTTTAGCAGATATTTCATTGATTGCAAACTTAACTTTACTGTTGTCTGTTAAAACCTCAGTTAGAGAAACTTTAAGTGTAGAAAGGTGGAAGCTCAGTGACTCCACTGTGTTAGTGAGCGGCAGGCAGTGTTTGATGCAGGGCCGTAACTAAACCTTTCAGGGGCCTCAGATTATATTTAAAATTAAATATTTTTGGTAAATAAATATTTATTTTAAATGTTGTAATGGGCTTTTGGAGTAACAAACAGTAATTACAAATATTTTAGAAACATAAAAGTAGGGGTGCTGCTCGGGGGGGCAAGGCTCTAGAACAGGGGACAGTTGCCCCCACCGTAGAGCCGCCCTTGGCGTGACTGCACCATGAAACCTATTTCTCCCATTTCCTCAAACACACCACATTTCCCAAACAACCAATCAAAACAGTTTGTCTCTACTAGGCTTGTAAACAGAGAGCTGCCGGGCCTCAAWGTTTGGAGACGGGGGGAGCCAGGAAGCACTTTATAAAGAGAGTCAAACCATTACAAACTCATACAGGGAGAAAAAACAGACGTTTTACATGGTGAAATGTGACTGATGAAAACTTAGGAGCTTAATCTGACACCAGTTTGATGATGAATAATGTCGAGTGACGAGTCTGACTTTTGTTTTCACATTAGACTCCACCGGGAAGAAATCCCGTGCATACTGCCTGCTTAAATGTTCGTTACGTCAGAACTTATTCAGTAAATGTGTTTCCATCTCTGCTTTTGCGCATTAACTCTTACAGGATGGGGAAATTAGTCTTGGCGGAGGTTTGCCCTCTCTGAGTAGGGCTGTGTATTGGCAAGAATTTGGCGATACGATACATATCATGACAGCGGGGTCACGATACGATATACCCGATATATTGCGATACTATAAGCAAGGCGATATATCGTGATATATTGCGATTTTTTTTTGTCCAAAAATTCTATTAAATAAAAACCTCTTACAGGGGACAAAAATGAAAAACCAAAATTCATTGTCTCAGAAAATACTAATATTACATAGACATACTTTTGATGCATTTAGCTGTGTTCTGCTTTGTATGGATTTTATTTTATTTGTTTCATATTTCTTATTTCATCCATGTTTTCAATTATTAGACTAAATTTGACAATAAATAGTTTGAAAATATTTTTCACCCAACACTTAACAATAGCCTCTACCTCAAGAGGTAGAGGAGCCAAATGGCTGACTC
>NW_013953034.1:151415-152616 GCF_001266775.1 Austrofundulus limnaeus
AAGGACCTATCAACATCATCATTTACCCAGAATGCTTTGCGTGTAAATAAAATGGCCCCATCCGTGCAATATATTTTTAAACTTTTAGTTTAAAAACGATAAAAACTAAACAGCCTACAGTATTTTTACAGTCTTTATTTTACAGTTAAAGTATATGTTTATCATATATGTTTATCATATAAAGTCTAATGTTACAACTAATCGGGGATCCCTTTAACCAAAATACGGACTCGAAGTGAAGAAAAATGCGGTGTGGTATTTTCATTTAAAAGAATTGAAATTCATCTGGCACATTTAAAAATGTAACCAAAAAACAAATTAATCACTGTAAAAAATAATCAAAAATAGAATTGTCTACTGATAAAAGACTTGATTTRTCTGTTTCAAAAACCTCTTTTAATTTTTTTAAACAGGAAGTGGAGTGCTTATAATAAAATAAATGCATTCCTGATGTGGTGAAGTTAGCTGCTGGTTTATGTAGCAGTAAATTTAGACAGAAAGAAATGCCCTCAGTCATTCTGGGAAGCGTCGAGATTTCCCCAAAAGAATAGGCTTTTATGAGACGTCTTCCTGCTTTGACACCTCCGTTTACAAGAAGTGTTAAAACCCCCGCCAAAATCCAGATCTGTCTGTGTGAGAGCCAGACTCTTCAGATTTATGCAGCTGGTTGTGAAATCACTACTGTTATTTTCTTTTTACATGCCAACGTTTTCTTGTAACCCAGGTGGCCGTCACTCCCACTGCGACACTGATGGTTCATCAATCACTGCACTCGAAAGTTTCAGTACTTTAATGTGGCTTCAGTCAAGCAGAATAAAGAAATTACTCCAATTGTGAAATACGTCTAAAGAGGTTAAAATGATCTCTGACTCCAGCAGTTAAATACAAGACCTTGAGCTCGACACACGTCTGATGTAAGTCACTGTAACTATGATTGAGGGTCTTCCCTTTTTTTAAATTCCCATTTTAAAACTACTTTTTGTGTTCGAATCTAAAATGCTGCTTGGTATATTTATCATGTTTTAAAATCGTTCCATTATTTTGGTGTAAAACACAATTGCCTCTTACAGTAATTTATCCACATGGAGAAACACATACAGTAAATATATGTAGTTCAAAAAGTAGGAAAATTTGTGTTTGGTAGAATCACGGCTGTAACTTTGGCTCTACCATTGTGGGGGGTATGCTCTTTGCTTATTTA
>NW_013953034.1:152919-154930 GCF_001266775.1 Austrofundulus limnaeus
TACTCTGCACCTTTTCTGTTCCAGGTCACTTCAACATTTAAGAAAAGGCTAAAAAAAAAATCTAGAAAAGGCTTACTCTTCCCTCCCCAAGATATATAGAAATATAAACTTTTTTTTTTTTACAGAAACAAATATTTTACATATTTATGATTATTATACGACATACCTAAATTTCTTCATTTTCCAATAGTGTGTATTTACCTGGTGCACTTCAGTTTGGCTATAGGAAAAATTACACCACATGATTTAACGAATACAGCCATTAGTAATGTGACAAAAGCAGACTAAAACCCTGCATGCAAATGGTGTAATTTTATTGGGGTGTTATTTTGACTGGATCAAATTACTGTGGGGGTCATAACCCCCTAAACCCCTCCTGCAAATTATACCCATGGGTATAATTTCTTTGTTGTAACAATGCTTCTTGACAATAAATCTTATACTGGCACCTGATTAGCAGCACCTAGTGGGACCAKAAGCTCAAAACAAAAGTCAACAACAACAAAAAACTATTTGACAATGGCATACAGAAGAATTTGACAAATTTTCGCGTGCACAATCCACATATTCAGCTCTACTGCTAATCCCAAAAATGCATGCTACTTACAAAAGTGGCACCATTTAAAAGGAAATTTACAGACTTTCCAACAGTTCAAGATTTATCACAATACAATGAGTTAAACTTGACTTCATGAAACATTTACAATGATGAGATGGCCTCATAAAATGCTGCTGATGGATGTTCAGCTCCTGGAAACTCAATTGTGCCCCAGGAACTAATTCATTTAAACTTTTTTTGTTACACTATGAAGAGTTTCCTTCAAGTGTCAACTATCATTTGTTTCAACTATGCAACACGCTTCTTTGAATAAAAAAAAACAGTTCATAAAGCAATAATCCATCTATACTTTTCTCAACCCACCTATTCCTTTCACAGTCACTGGTGCCCGTATCCAGTGTTCACAGTTCRCAAGTCCATCACAGGAGCACTGGAGACAAACAACCATTCATGCTTTCATCCACAAGGACAATTTAGAGACACCAGTTAACCTAACTGTCATGTTTTGGTCTTTGGGAGGAAAGCGTAACTTGAGAAAACCCATGCTTGCACAGAGAGAACATGTAAACTCTACAGGGATTTGATCCGGCAACCTCCTTGCTGAGAGGCAACTGCTCTACCAACTGAGCCACTGTGCCGCCTTAAAGCAATAATAAACATGCACCATAGAGCACCATCCAACTATATAACTCCTCCCTCTGAGTGTCACTTTCTTCACACCAGAGTTGTACAGTAACTAAGTACAAATACTTTGTTACTGTAGAATTTTTGGGTATCTGTACTGTACTTGAGTAATTATGTTTCAGCGTACTTTTTACTTCTACTTCTTACACTTTCACACAGTTATCGGTACTTTTTTTTATTACATCTTTTTAAAAAGACAAGAAGTAGAAAGTTGTTACTTTTATTTTATTTTGCTTGTTTTCATTCCAGATTGTTATTGTAAAAAAATAAATGCTATCCATATAAATTGTGCCTCCTAGATGGAGTGAATTTAATTGCGGTTGAATGAGAAGTATAAATATAAAAAACTCTGATAGCGTTTTAGTTTGTACACAAACAAATCATGTCACACAGCAGCAGGACATAATCATTAAAATAAAAGGACTGTTCTTAGGAAGTATTTGTATTTCATGAATTATATTATTGGATTTGGCCGCAGCCCTCAGATAGATTTTCATTTTGAGGAAAAGCTTTGTGCAGCCTTGATATATGTATATAAACTGAAACAGCTGGACTAGTGCATCCTAAATTTAACATAAATTAATTATTATTAATAAAGTCATTTCTGCATTGTTTTGGGGAAGTCACCTCCTAATAAATGGTAAGATACTTGTACTTTTACTCAAGTATCACTTTGTGGTACTTTATACAACACAGGTTGACACTTACTTACCTTACAATACACAAAAATATTTATAATTATACTAAATATACAGAACACACATCTCT
>NW_013953034.1:155133-156696 GCF_001266775.1 Austrofundulus limnaeus
CCCCCCACCCAAAACAATGAATCTTTTCTGGTGACTTCTGAGTTCTGGTGCGTTGGTGCTTTGCATATGTGCGGAGGTCATATGTAGATATAGTCTATCTAGTTCTTTTTGTTCTGCTCTTAATCTTTTATATTGTCACTCAGGTTTGTGTTTATACTGTTTATTTACTTTGATATTCTTTGTATGTTTACATTTTATACCCTTGCATGGAACAACTGTAACAAAGTGAATTTCCTCCTGGGATTCCTCCCTGTCTAATTTTGATACTGTTTTCCTAGATTATCATTTTGATCCAAGAATTTTGTTAAGAATGTCTAACAACTGCTTGTTGTGTCTGTTCACCATAGTAACTAGTTAGGTATGAAATCATCCCTTTAAGGCAGGGAAGCATGCTTCTAATACTCTTCTAACCAAATTACCTTTCAGACAAATTAAAGCAAGTTTGAAAGTTAAAAGCTGAAGTTATTTTTTTTCCTTAATGTGGTAAAATGTCTCTGAACATGCTCCATGAACAGGATACTGTACATGTGCAAACAATTAACAGGAACAACAGTTTTTGTGCTGTCTGACCTATAAATGAACTGAGGAATGTTCCTTTGAGTGAAGATTATACAATCACATCTCACTGGTTACTTTCTTAAAAGACAGTAAATCTGTCAAAGATAGAAAGAAAAGTGAACAATTATTGACTTAGCTGTAGTGGTTGCCTCTTTGAACAACCTCAGCTATACAATTCTGACAGGACCGATGAGCCAAAGGCTAGTCTGAAGAACTAGTCAGACGCAAACTTTGTTTCTTCAAACTTATGTCCCTCAAAGAGCTATCTAAAACAGGTAAGATATTGTTTGTTCATAGCTTCTTCACTTCACCAAAATATCCCTTTAAAAATCAACCTTTTGTTTGAGTTTGTTTTAATAAAACACACATATTTTATAACAATCTCTCAGTAAATCACATAAATCCTCAGACAAGTGCTTTAAAGCAGCCACAGTCTAATACAAACATAGAGCTTAGAATTAATTTAATAAAAACACAATTTATTAATAACTCCTTATAAACTCTTGAGCCCCGAGCAAAACAGTTTTTCCCATTTTCGATTTCTTTTAACCTTTTTTTAACTTAAGATCTGTCAGTTGAATCTGAGGTATCAAAATAAACCTAAGAATCTTGGCTAAAAGCTCATGAAAACTATGTAAACTATATTTACATTAACCAAACACAGTTCAAACATCAAGTAGTTGAATCAGAAAGTAAACAAACTACAAAATGGCGTCATTGCAAATCTGTAAATACATTCAAGCAAATCTGTAAATGAGACATTTTTGACGTTATTTTTTAAAGCAAGTCAAAGTAGATACCTAAATATGTTGTAAAGTGTGTGAAAGTTTTTTTTTCACTTGATTTTGAGTGAATATGATCCAACTGAAGTCAAATATAATATCTCTAAAACCACAGCAGCTTTAATACCTCCACTTCTGATTAAATCTCCCAAGTGTTAGCTTTATTTTAATACCAAAATTATTTAAGTAGAGTTTGTAAATGCTGATATACACTCAATTACAT
>NW_013953034.1:160422-161802 GCF_001266775.1 Austrofundulus limnaeus
GAATCTGACGAGACATGTTCGTACGAACCCTTTGTACAAACAAAAGTAAGAGAAATTTAGGATAAGAATACGAACATGTTCTTGCATGAGGCCCATTAAACCTGCTGATTAGTCTCTAATTAAAAAAGTTTGTATGTTGGAGAGCGGCTGCACAAAGAGGACTGACATGAATCATGACTCCAACCTAAGAAAAGTCAGCTAAGAAAGTAWATCAGTAAAAGATGTTAAATGTTCCCTGTCAAAACTTGGAACAAGTAGAAACAAAATGTGAGGATTGGAGAAGGGAAGTGTACTAGTCGACCAAGGTAGATATTAAATATCAAAACAGGAAAACTAAAGAAATAATTTTATATAAAAAAAATCAAACAAATGAGAAACAAGTGGGTGGAAACCACAATGTGTCTGATCAAACTGTAAGAAATTACCTAAAAGAAACACAGAAGACGCTGATGGATTCAGACACAAACACTGCAGGACAAGTCACTGTTGATATGCACTCCCAGATATTTGTAGGACTGTTTTGTCCATGTTTATCCACATGGCTGTGATCTCCAGCTGACCTGGGGTCCACCAGCATCTCCAGTGTTTTGTCAGTATAAATTTACAGTTTATGGGCAACACACCAATTTACAAAGTCCGTACTCTTAATCTACGCCTACACTGGTGGATTGTAGCAGGGGTCGTATAACAGTGCCGTTCAAGAATRTTATCACATATTAGTCCAGCCGGGAGCTGACAGTCAGTTTACAGTGTGAATAAAAATGGTGAGCTGACACAGCCTTGAGGGGCTCCAACGTTACCCCATGCAATATTTGAATATACAGGGTTAAATTGTATCTGCTGCAGCCTGTTAAGAAAGAGTGATACCACTTGATGAGAAATGGATTTACCTTCCACTGCATTATTTCTTTTAACAAGGATGTGTGGCTGAATACAATTAAAAGCAGAGCTAAAATCAATAAAAACTAGTCTGGCGTGTGCAGAGAGACTCGCCAAATGTTTTAAAATCAGGTGTATTAACGCTAGCATTGCTTGTACGCTGATTCCTTTTGTATGCAAACTGATATTGATCCAGGTGTGGCTCCACCTGCGCAGCTCCTGAATTAACAGCTTATCTAATGATTTTATAACACTGGTGGTAAGAGCCACTGGTCTGAAATCACCCGTCGGCATGATTTTTATAAACTGGGGTAATAACAGATTTTTTCCAGAGCTCTGAAACTGAATGACTGTCAACAGACAGCTGGAAGAGTTTTTGCTATGCTAGTAGAAATGTAGACATTGGCTGTGTCCAAAACGGCAGGACGGGTCCTCCGAAGGCTGAATTTGTCGGCCGCATACGTCACAGCGCCGCGACGAAGGACGTCTAAAACCGAAGAC
>NW_013953034.1:162853-166348 GCF_001266775.1 Austrofundulus limnaeus
CTTTTTGTGTTGAAACAATGCCTAATTACTTAATTTTTTTAATAGTACAGTTAAAAGGTTCTTGCCACAATACAACACACTATTTTGGATGATTGATTAATTATTGAAATGTTATTTGAAAACACATTTTGGCTATTTTCAAAGTGGTTTCCTTTGAAATTATGATCTCTACGCTGTACTGACTATTTACATGTTAGATGTCAAAGAAAATTGAGGAAGAAGAGAAAAAAGAAAGTAAGAGAATGTTATCAATATGATAATAGATGGTATTTTTTATAAAGTGTAAGGTACAACTGTGCCTGAACAAGGACAGAAACTGTTTTTTTGCCTACCACCAAGTGAAATAAATGGCTGTAAAAGTTCATTGTAAAAAAAAACAAAGAAGTAAACTTCCTAGAGTGTTCTAAACTTGTTAAAAGTTATGGGCAAAACTCTCTTTTGTTTCGTAATTTAACTTTTTTGTGAGCAAAATGTTGCCAAAACAGCCCAGTGTATCAGATTTGATACATAAATAAAGTGATGTGGCAAAAAAAATAAATAAAAAGGATTTTGTTTAAACATGTCAGTTCTAAAAAAAAATGTGAAATTTCGGACTATTTTTTAGGGTTAAAAACTTTAACAATTGTCATCAACAGTCTCGAGCAAACAGTGGAAACACCACTTTGTCATGTTTTTCAGTCCCACCCAGAAGTTGATTTTATCTGACTCTGTGAGGTTGTTGTTTCTGGGACACTTCAGTAAAGCAGGGGCTATCTATCAGGTACACCTCCAGCKGAGAAAACCTGGTCTCTTTTTGGTCCAGAAAAGCCGTTTTGCAGTTTGTCTGGTCTTTACTCATACAATGCTTGTGCGGTGAGAAGATGTTATCAGTTTGTTTGCCTTTGGAGTTATGCTGATTTATTACCAGAATCCAGCTGTCAGCAGTTCTTTGACCTACATTGTTTAGGCTGTGTTTGTGGTGTGTAGGTGTAGTTACAAGCATAATGTTACAAATGAGTCATGTAATTATACTGTAAGTAAAAAAAAAGACATAAATGACAACTAATCACCTCTAAGAAGGTGGCTTGGTAAAACTGTAAACTGTTTTCAGACGTGGGCGTTCTCTTGAAGGATGTCTCCAACTGAGATTTCTGCAGAAAATAATGATGATTCTTTTTGTCTTTTGGCTTAAAGAAGAAATCCTGTCTGGTTTGGAAACCAGTCGAACCCTTTTCAGCTTGAGTTACAATTTTCACTCTTTGTTGAAAACCTATGTTTCTCATCAAAGCAGGAGGAAGTGAATTGAAAAAAAAAAAGGTGATAAAACGTTCACACTTTTGGACAGGTTCATGAGGGTGTCACCTTTTGATATCTCACACTGGGGGAACTTTTCAGAAGAAACCTGCAGCTTCAGGGGCAGAGTTAAGAGAGATAAAGGGAAAAAAATGCAAACAACATAAAAAAAAGAGGTCAAAAAGTTGCATCTCTTTAAAAAAGGCATGACGGAAATGCACTGCACATGTTGGGGGGGGGGGCTGCCTATAAACACTTCTGTGGAATAAACACAGCAGAAGCTGAAAGAGAAACAGTCATGAGACTGGTGAGTCAGATTCCTATCAGTCACCATAATATTATTTCAGACTTATGAAAACTTTTATGACGTAGTTTAATGTTTTTGTTGTAGTTTATTTGCACRAGAGGTTTGTGTGGGAGAAGAATTTTGACCTTAAGCTTATCTTCAAACTGAAAGTTGCATTCAAATGTATCATTCTGTATCATTACTGATAAAAGTCCATTAATTAAATATAACATGGTGCTTTAACAKGTATGATTTAGTCATTTCAAATTCAGCCAGCTCAGCATCGGATCTRAAAACTAAAGGAAATGGTGAACAGATGGTGGACCGTCTCAGGTTGCTTCTGTTTCTTTCTTTAGGTAAGGAGAGTTTTTCTGTTGCTGGGTCTTGTCTCCCTGCTGGATGCCACCAAGAAAACCCGAGGGGTCTCAGTGCAGGGACCAGGACTGAGGGGGAGGACTGTGAGACTGATTCTGGATACTTCAGTGAAGTCCTACAACAAAGCTGCTTCGAACCTCGCTGACATGTCTCTGTCACCGTGGACTTACATGTGAGGCATCAATAMGCATCCTGTTTTTTTAAATTCATTGTTTCACTTAGTACCAGGTGAACATGATGCTTGTAAAAGATACAATGAATTATGTGATTGAACCATTTACACATATCTGTACTTTAACATTTTCAACTGGTACATTTCCGGACAATATGAAAACAGCCAAGGTAAGTCCTCTTTTTAAAAATGGTGATAAACGTGTTCGACAATTACAAACCWATATCATTGTTACCACAGTTTTCTAAAATTTTAGAGAAATTGTCACCAGATTGGATCAATTTATCGGAAAACACAATATCTTAAGTAGTAGTCAGTATGGGTTTAGAGCTAAAAACTCCACATCAATGGCTATTATAGAATTTATGGAACAAAAAACCACTGCTATCAATCAAAAACAGTACTGTGTTAGTATTTATTAGATTTAAAGAAAACATTCGACACAATTGATCACAATATTCTTCTTGAAAAATTAAGCAAATATGTTAGAGGGTCGGCACCACAATGGGTATCTAGTTATTCAAAAGATAGGAAACAGTTTGTACAGATAAATGGTGTAAAATCTAAACTTGGTAATATCACTTGTGGAGTCCCTCAGGGCTCTGTACTGGAACCTAAGTTATTCATTTTATATATGAATGACTTAGTAAATGTGTCAGGACTTTTCAAATGTGTTTTATTTGCTGACGATACAACATTTTTTTGTTTAGGTAAAGATATAGAAAAAATGTTTGAGATGGCACAGAAAGAATTTGAGAACATACAAAATTTGTTTCAATAAAACAAATTATCATCAAATTTGGATAAAACAAATTACATGATATTTAGTAACAGGAAGGTAACTGTTGATTTCTCATTTAGATCTGTAAAGTCAGTGAGGTGAAAATGTCTGGGTGTCATCATTGATGACAAGCTGACACAGAGACCTCACATACATTATTTAAAAACAAAAATATCTAAATCTATTAGAGTACTGTATAAAGTCAGGGAGTTATTCATTGACAAAGCTCTGCTTGTGTTGTACAATTCAATAATTTTTCCACATTTAATTTACTGTATTGAAGTCTGGGGTAAAGCTTGCAAAACGATTACAAATCTGATTTTTGTTTTACAGAAAAAGAGCCGTAAGAATTATCACTAAAAAAGATTACAACCATCAGTCAAATACATTATTTTGAAAATTGAAAATTTTGAAATTCTATGATTTGGTTGATTATAGTATTTTACTGTTTATGTACAAGTCTCACAGAAACGTATAACCTTCCAACATTCAGGTAAATTTTGTTAAGAGAGTCAGTTGTTATTATCTTACGGGGATGGAAATGTTTGTGAAACCATATTTTCGTACTTGCTTGAGAGAAAGATGTACTTTAATCCAGGGTGTAGGATT
>NW_013953034.1:171918-176836 GCF_001266775.1 Austrofundulus limnaeus
AAAGTAAGTAAGTAAAGTAAGTAAGTAAGTAAGTAAGTAAGTAAAGTAAAGTAAGTAAGTAAAGTAAGTAAGTAAGTAACTATGTAACTAAGTAACTAAGTAAATAAGTAAGTAAGTGAAATTTCATTTATAAAGCGCCTTTCATAGAAATGGAATTCACAAGGTGCTGTACAATAATCAATAATATAGAACAAGTCTATACTCAGAAGGTACTGTACAATAATCGATCACAGAAATATTAGTCAACTAGAGAAATTGCATTTCCTATGAAAAAGCTATTGTGAATGCCTGTTGCTGAAAACATAAGCTGAAAGCTGCTGAAGAAGCTAAAATTGAGCTGAACATGTTTAACAAAAGTATTATTGTAAGTTAAATTTGAAAAGCTGAAAGAAGCAAAAAATAAAAATAAAAACTAAAAAAAATGCAGAAAAACAGTAAAAAGGAGCAAAAATTTAGCCATAATAGCATAAAAAGCTAAAGGCTAAAATAGCTGAATATAGCAGAAAGCAACTGTAAGAAGCATAAATAACTCAAATTAGCAGATAAAAGCACAAAAAAGTAAAAAAGCAGAAGAATAGTAGAAGAAAGAAGAATTTTAGCTGAAATATCTGAAAAAAGCTAAAACTAGCATGACAGTAGCTAAAATTGTCACAAGGCATTTAATAGGAGCAAAACCAGAATATAATGTGTAAGGTTCTGTAAAGATTTAGAAACATTAAATTTAAATAAATTTAAGGATGTTGAATTAAGCTCCGTTCATTTCCAATGGGAAAAAGGTAGCCAAAATAGCTTTGGCTACAATTGTTGAATTTTCTTGAGGCTTCAATATGTTATAGAGCTTGCTCCCAACTACCAGTACATAAGTTTTCATGTCAATATCTCAAATAAAAGACCTTTAAAACTAGCTTTGGTGGCCATCTTGGATTTTTATTTCAGCTGCTATTTATGATAGAGCTAAGTCTTAGCTACCSGTATACCAATTTTTTGCTCARTATATCAAAAATTGGCCAAATTAAAGTAATTTGAACTAACTTTAGCTAATAACAGCTGAACATTAGCTAAAATTTTTACATTATTACTTTTAGGTGATCTATTCCCCGTGATATTTTTCATTTACCCTCATTCAGCATCTCTTTCAGTCTGCCTTCCACTCTCATCTGTTTCCAGTTAGTGATCAAGTCAAAGGCTCCATAYATTCAGTCTCAGTTTCAGCAGCAGTTCATTATTTAGACTTCCTGCCTGAGGTCTTGGTCTCCCTTGTGGTCCTCCATGTCATTCTTGAGTGCTTGTTTTTTTTCCCTGCCATTTCAGATCTTTTGGATTTTTCCTTCTGTCTGCACTCTGGGTCTGACCATTAGACCATCATTGTCAAAATAAAGTAAACTCACATCGGCTTTGAGACGGTTGCAAGTTTTTGAAAGCATTGAAAATTTTGAATATGTTCGAAATTTAAGTGACAAGACTGAGTCTCTGAGACTCGCACATGCAAACTGAAAAACCCTGTGATCGTTTTGAGACTGAAGACTTCCTTATAAATGTTGTTCACTATCAATTTGAGCAGAGGGATGGCGTAAATCACTAACCTTTTTAACTGAAACTTGCACTCAGCTGGAGGTTTCCAGTGAGAATAACGTGGGGTGGGAGACATTTCAAATTTATTTGGTTTTGACTGCATTCAGATGAGCTGTTAGCCCATAGCTGTTAGCTCACAGCTGTTAGCCCATAGCTGTTAGCCCATAGCTGTTAGCTCATAGCTGTTAGCCCATAGCTGTTAGCCCATAGCTGTTAGCTCATAGCTGTTAGCCCATAGCTGTTAGCCCATAGCTGTTAGCTCATAGCTGTTAGCCTATAGGTGTTAGCCCATAGCTGTTAGCTCATAGCTGTTAGCCCATAGCTGTTAGCTCATAGCTGTTAGCCCATAGCTGTTAGCTCATAGCTGTTAGCTCATGGCTGTTAGCCCATAGCAGTTAGCTCATAGCTGTTAGCCCATAGCTGTAATTCTGTACTGTAAATGAACCTTAACACCACTTCAAGGCCACTCAAAGATCTATTGATGTTAGGTAAGATATTAATTTGTCGTTAGTTTTCCGCATAACCCTACTTCAAAATAGCTGAACGATGTTTGGACATCATTAGACTCTGAACACACCAAGCTAACGATGGAGGAATTTACTCTCTGGCTACTCTTTGAATATATTCACAGGAAATGTTTGTGGTCTTTGAGTCAAACCTTTAAGTGTTTTCAGATCTGTTTCTCAGAGCTATCCAGAAAAACAATAGAATGCCTAATTTTGCTCATTAAATGATCCTTTCATTGGGTTTTATGCCTCGTTTTTTTTTTCTTTTTCTTTTTTTTTTTTTGGCAACATGGCCCCTAAGGCCCTCAGAGATGAATACTTTAGGTGAATAAAGTTGTGGTGAGGCAGCTTTTAGTTCTTGTTTTTCCCTTAAAAAATGTTGTAGACTTGAGAATTTAAAATTCCTTAGAAGAACATTTTGTCCTGTTTCACATTGACTTTCATTAAAGTATATTTTATGCGCATTTTATTTCATTATATATTTTTAATTTATTATTTTTTGTTTTATTCTTTTAAATTCTGTGGTCATCTTTTTGATTTAATTTCATCTAAAGTCTTCTATAAGTCATCTGAAGTTGCCTAACTCTTGTCTATTTTATCAGCTGATGTTTTATTTCTACTTTCCTTTACTCCTCAGAAACTCCATTAATGCATCTCGTTTCCCCAAACGGATC
Source organism: Austrofundulus limnaeus (assembly GCF_001266775.1). NCBI lineage: Eukaryota > Metazoa > Chordata > Actinopteri > Cyprinodontiformes > Rivulidae > Austrofundulus > Austrofundulus limnaeus. The sequence goes on from NW_013953034.1 coordinate 174,671, forward strand.
TCCCAGGCCAAATGCCAGACCTCTGGCTGCGTGAACCTTCGGGGGAGGGAGGAGGATTTAACTCTGGAAGCCAAACCCATCAAATACCAGGTYCTGGTTCTGCACAGGTGAGCTGCCGCAGTGTCTGCTGCGCCTCCAGCTTTCATGTTGAAGCAGGAAAAATGTGCATTAAAAAAAACCTTAGGAACAATTTAGAATTGGTAATTCATTTTTTTTTTAATTTGATACATTTTCCGGTTGAAGCAGACTGCGGGATGTGACCTACGAAGACAAAACTGTTAGTTTAAAATGTAGGACACGAAAACAGCGAAAGTCAACCTGATTTAAATTCCGTCTGCAGGAAACAGATAAAAACTATAGGATGAATGTGTACCTGTTAAAGGTTTTCGATTCCTCTGTTTTTATTTTATTAAATTTTTTGCAGCACCTCTGGCGTTGAAAATCTTCTGCATACCTTAACAAAAACTTGTATTTCCTCTGTAGATTCATGCTTTAGTGTTTTTCTGTTTGTGCAATAACAAATTGAATATAGCGTTGACAGCAGTTGTAGAACCGCAGCGTTTCTGTGGCTGTTATTTCTGAAAACAGTTCCTCATAACKCGAGCCTTTTGGCATCTTTACACAGAAGAACAAATCATAAGTCTTCCTTGTTGTGCSGCGTGCCAAGAAACATGTCGGATCACCGTGTGAACTGTGTGCTGGCTACGTGACAAAATCAAATGTTTTTTTTTTCCCTCTCAGTTCAATTTGTTTATAATTCAAGTTACAACCAAACTCATTTCAGGGCTCTGTACAAGATTCACATACAATAAAAAAATACCTGTTATTAAAAGTTATTTATTTAATGAAGCCAGCAGATTTTGTTGAAGACTGACTTTGTATTTATTCCTAATCTGAGTAACTCAATGGCGACAATGGAAAGGAACAACTCCCTTTTAATARAAAGAAACCTGCAACAGAACCGAGCTCAGGATGGACACCCATCTGGCTCAGTAGGCTGGGGTTTGAGAGGACATGAAAAAGACAGACAAGCACAGAATAACTAGTCCAGGTGTCTTATCCATGAGAGGAAAAATAAATGTCATGATAGAAATATTTTGAATATAAACTTGTAAAGAGAGTAAAGACAGCAGAGTTACAAAATTATGGACATTTGTTCTCCAGCAGGCTGGACCTTTAGCAGCACAAATAAAGGATAGCTCAGGAAACCCAAACCAACCCTAGCTATAGGTTTGACAATAGTCTTGCCAAGACTAGACAAATGCATGGATCAGTTTTTCTACATCATTTTAAAGATGCTTCTAGTTTTAGTGATATTAAGAGGTGGAAGAAAGCGGTCCTGGTGATGATCAGGTCCAGAAATCAGTATCCGTCTTGATTAAAGGCAGAAAATTGAGTCTTTGTGGATCATGTTTGGAACAGTGTAATCATACAGTAAAATATTTTGAAWTTTTCTCCTAATTGTTTTTAAAAAATAATCCCCTGTGGTTTTTACAGCTGACACATCTATTGTTGCTTCAGTTATGAAAACAGAAAAACMCAAAGTTTGTTTATATATATATTAATGAGGCGTGTCGGAGTTCYAATCTGGCTAATTATCACCCACCACAATGTCTGTTTCATCCTGTGCATTGCCCAATAAACAGGAGATTAAAAAAGGAGAGACAGTCCTCCACCAACTTGGGCCAAGGAAAGGTTGATTGGCGAACATGTGAAAGTATGCAGTCTGGCTTGTCAGACTGGACTTTCTAATGTGTGTGTCCACGTAAATAAAAATGACAGTTTTATTGGTGCACAAAATACTTAAACTACCATACATTTAGGCTTTTCAAAACTTACTGTTTGCCACATAGACCCAAAAATTATGGTATAAATACGTACAACTGGAAACACTACTTAGGAACATTCCCACATGGCTCTGTGTACCCTTAAACAGGTCAATAGTGGACTAAACCACTGTCAAGCTGATGGGGAGACATAATGTTGAAATGCATAAATGTGTAGTTGTGCCCATACAAATAGTAGATAGGCTTTCTGTTTGTTATAGTAATTACCTCCACCAAGGATGAGGTTATGTTTTCGGTCGCAAATGTCTGTCGTTCTGTCTGTCTGTCTGTCTGTCTGTGGACAACATTACTCAAAACCTTGTGGACAGATTGTCATGAC
>NW_013953034.1:176846-181675 GCF_001266775.1 Austrofundulus limnaeus
GGACTAAACCACTGTCAAGCTGATGGGGAGACATAATGTTGAAATGCATAAATGTGTAGTTGTGCCCATACAAATAGTAGATAGGCTTTCTGTTTGTTATAGTAATTACCTCCACCAAGGGTGAGGTTATGTTTTCGGTCGCGTATGTCTGTCGTTCTGTCTGTCTGTCTGTCTGTCTGTCTGTCTGTCTGTCATTCTGTCTGTGGACAACATTACTCAAAAACTTGTGGACAGATTATGACATTTTTACCACATGTGGGTACTGGGCCAAGGAACACACCTTTAAATTTTGGTGATGTTCCAGATCACAACGCGGATACAGGAATTTTTTTTCTTTTAACACTCTGAGATCGGCAAAGCTGTGATGCTTTCACAGGGCTTCTGTAAAAAACAGTGAGCTGGATTGGACAGCGCAGACTTCAAACTTTATAAAAGTAATGTTAAAACCAGATTTAATGATGAATAATTTTTGCCATGATATACGCATTCACAGAATGTTTTGTGACCAGGAAGTGCGTGACTGCACCATGAAACCTATTTTTCCCATTTCCTCTAACACACCATATTTCCAAACAACCAATCAAAACAGTTTGTCTCTACTAGGCTCGTAAACAGAGAGCTGCCGGGCCTCAAAGTTAGGAGACGAGGGTGCCAGGAAGCACTTTATAAAGAGAGTCAAACCATTACAAACTCATACAAGGGGATAAAACAGATGTTTTACATGGTGAAATGTGACTGATGAAAACTTAGAAGCTTAATCTGACACCAGTTTGACAATGAATAACGTTGGGTGACGAGTCTGACTTTTGTTTTCACATTGGACTCCACCGAGAAGAAATCCCGTGCATACTGCCTGCTTAAATGTTCACTACGTCAGAACTTATTCGGCAAATGTGTTTCCATTTCTGCTTTTGCGCATTAACTCTTACAGGATGGGGGGAAATGGTCTTGGCGGAGGTTTGCACTCTCCGAGTGCTTCTAGTTTAAAGTATAGTTTCCTCAAATTATTAAAGGGGGGACAATCTCAGTTGTTCAAAAATTAAAAGGGTTCAACTGAGTTAATTGTACATATATTGAGCCAAAATTCGAGTTATTTGTTGACAGWACCAACACGCATTTCGAGCACTAAACATTGTGCAAGGTAGTTACTTAAAACTTCAGCCTTTAATGCTATCCTGTTTGTCATGAGCCATTGGATGGACTGTAATGAAACTTACGAAGTATTGTACATGAAGTATGTCCAGCCAATGATACAGTATATATCTAACAATACTTGACTTTAAAGGGAACTCTGACTTGTTGCAACATTAGAAATTATTAGGTAAACGTTTACTTCAACTATAAAAACAAGACTGTAAACTGTACGCTGTTTARTTTTTATAAATTAGAAAAAAAATGTCACACGGATGTCACCATGTTATTTACAGCAAAGCATTCTGGGTAAATGATGAGGCTCATGAGGTCCTCTGGTGTGAGCTCTATCCAGCTTCAACACTGGGTTGGGCGTTATTGCTCTTTTATTTTATTTTATTTTTAAACTTTATTTCATTCGAACATCAATTAAAACAATATAAATAATAATAACGTTGCGTCAAAAAAAAAGGCACAACACAGCATGGTGAAATGAAAAGGAGCAGAAAGAAGAAAAAAATCTTGTAACATCTTGCCCCCATTTAAAAAAATATATCTACAAAACGTACAACATACAGAAATTAAACTCAACTTTCACAGTATAGCTTAAAATAATTAACAAAACAACATCACAACAGGCAGCACGACGGCTCAGGTTAGCACCGACGCCTCACAGCAAGAAGGTCCTGGGTTTGATCTCCGGTTCGGACCCAGGGTCTTTCTGTGCGGAGTTTGCAGGTTCTCCTTGTGCTTGCGTGGGTTTTCTCCAGGTACTCCGGTTYCCCTCGCCCCCCAAAACATGTACAATAGTTTGCCTTCAGGCCCAGGCCTCCCTTGAAAACGAGATCTGAGATCTCAATGGGACTTGCCTGGTAAAATAACGGTAAATAAATAATAACAGAAATCTCAATTACAAACCAATACATTGTTCATATCTCATTAAAACAAACTTTTAAGCATTCCACCAAATGAATAAATTGTTCCAGCATTTTTAAGGTCATTGTCCAAGTTGTTCCAGTTTAATTCCTCGAACAGAGGTGCATCTCTCCTTCAAATTTGTTCTAATTTTTGGCTTTACGAACATTTCAAGTCCCTTCAAATTATAAACACTATCCCTCTTAAAAAATTTGATTGAATATTAGGTGGCACAACATTTTTATGAGCCTTATACATAATCAACAGAATCCTATAATCAACCAATTCCCCAAATTTCAACAGTTTCAATTGCTTAAACAGAATATTTGTAGGGTGATAGTAGTGTTTTCTTGTTACCATTCTCACTGCACGTTTTTGCAAAATGAAAAGTGGATTTGTAAATATTTTACAGGCACTCCCCCAGACCTCAACATAATAGGTCAAATGTGACACAATTATAGCATTATATAATATAAGTAATGCATTATTGTTAAATTTGTCTTTGGCTTTGTACAATATTGAAATTGATTTTGCAATTTTAGTTCTTAAATAGTTAATATGGGGTCTCCATGTCAGATTTTCATCAATAATAACCCCCGAAAACCTCACTTCACTAACCCTAGAAATTCTAACGCCACCTATTTTAAATGAAACAAAAACTTTTAATTTTCTTTTAGTAAATATAATATAGTGGGTTTTGTCTAAATTAAGTGATAATTTATTTAACATATACCATTCTTGGATTTGTACAAAATCAGATTGCATCGTTGTAAACATGTCATTTAGATCCTTACCTGAACAAAAGAAGGTAGTGTCATCTGCACATAAAACACACCTATATACCTAYAGTATATGGTGTTACCAGGGAGGGGAGGAGTGTGATCTGTGGTACAATGAGTAATTAATAAGTAACAGAGAAATCGCAGCCTGTGAGTATTTACACATAGAGCTTGATATTCTTGAGCCAGAGAGAGGCGTGGGAAAAACAACTCTGAGCTGTTGCTTTCACTCCATTCTGCTGGAGTTGCAGAATGGCTCTTGCTCCTTATTATGTTGCACAAATGAAAATACACCCGAGTACGTCTTTTAAGGTTTTAAGTTTTACGCTGCTGCATACTTTTAGCCATTCTGTTTGTCGATAAAGTTTGTGTTTATTTTCTCCTCTGCAGCAAGGAGCTCGCAAATCTTGAAAAAACAAAGCAAAAAAAAAAAAAAAACCCACAAATTTTAAATCTGAAAGGAGTCCAGGTATAGTGGTTTGACTTAAGAAACCTGAGTCTGGGTGGTCCCAAAGCTGTGAGTCAGCCTCTGTTTACCTTTTGAATCGACTAAGGTGGTCAGAACATGCATCATGTYATGGGGTGTCTTCTGAARGAGCCTAAAATGTTTATGTCCCAGTTTTCATAGCAGCCTTGAGGAAATTTGGCTCATCACCTCACGCGACTCATATGGTCACCATATTTTAATATCGTGGTATACCAAAATASTGTCATACTGCCCGTTGACCCCTTTTAAATAAAACCAGAGCCTGTTGAAAGAGAGGAGAATGTAGAAATGACTCAGCCTACAAATGAAAATGTGGACAGAGAACAACAGAGATGTTTCATGAAAGGCTCACCTCAATGATAGTTTGTGAATGGACATCATTTCACTAGTTGGCAGTTTTGTGTTGCTGACATGTCTTATGGTGTCACTGGAATGTTTTCTGGTGAACGGAGACAGATTTGCGCTTTATGATTTAGTTTCCGCGAAGTGTTTTTGAGCATACGCASTTTTGAACCTGCGGACCTAAATAAATTGACTAGCGCTATAGAAATTGCTTCGTCATTGTTTCAATAAGCTTCTACAATGTCACAAGGTTTATTTCCATCCAGTGTTGCATTCATTTTTCACCAAGGTTGGTGATGGTAGAGTCTGACTGCAGCGCAAAGCCTTCTACAGCACATCCCTAAGATTCTCAATGGACTCTGTGGAGCCAGTCCATGTGTGAAAATGTCTCATGAACCACTCTGTCACAGTTCCAGCACCATGAATCCTGGCATTGTCATCTTGGAATATGACCATGCCATCAGGGAAGAAACAATCCACTGATGGAATCACCTGGTTATTCAGTATATTTAGGTAGTCAGCTGACATCATTCTTTGAGCACATACCTGACCTGACCATCTGCAGCAAACCCAGATCATAGCACTGCCCCCACAGGCTTGTACAGTAGGCACTGATGGGTGCATCGCTTCATCTGCCTCTCTTCCTACCCTGATGCACCCATCACTCTGGAACAGGGTAAATCTGGATTCTTCAGACCACATGACCTTATTCCATTGCTCCAGAGTCCAATCTTCATGCTCCCTAGCAAATTGAAGCCTTTTCTTCCAGTTAGCCAGTGATTTCACCCTTCTCAAACAGACATGGTTGTTTAAGAAACGAGAAGCAACTTATTGCATCAGTTGGAGTTTATAACTTGTTGCAACTTTTTTTTTTGTTGGCCAGGCAATGTATATGGTGTTAGCTCCAGAGCTAATTTAGTCAATATCATCTTTGATCGTTTTAATCCATACATTGTGCAGAACCTATAAAGGATAAAATTTTGGTGGGCGGTTGTGCAGAGCCGGCTCTTGGCATAGGCGAACTAGGTGGTCGCCTAGAGCGCCATCTGCTGGAGGGGGGCGCCAAACTGCAGAAGAGAAACAAGTAATTATTTGTAATCCCTGGTTGTAACTCTGCTAAGCACCCCTTTCAATTAGCTTTGTCTTAAAAAACTATAATGAAGTATTACAGGAAA
>NW_013953034.1:182447-184011 GCF_001266775.1 Austrofundulus limnaeus
GCTTCAACGCGCCTAGGGCACCAAAATGGCTAGAGCCAGCACTGCGGCTGTGGCTGAGTGGTTAAAGGAGTCGTCCTCCAACCAAAGAGTTGGTTGGTGATTCCCCGTTACTCGGTCACATGTCAAAGTGTCCCTGGTTGAGACACTAAACCCCCACCRCCTCTGATGCGTCCCATCAATGAATGAATGTTATTTAACGCACTGATTAGACTCCATAGAATGATTTGTACTTGTTAGCTTTGTGGAGACCTAATAGAGTGCTGTGTGAATGGTAAATGAGGACACAGATTGTAGTGTAAAGCGTTTTGAATATCCTGGTTGGATAGAAAGGTGCTATATAAATACAGTCTATTTACCATTTATTGGCACACAAACCTTTTAACATTGACTCTTTGTCTTTTAATATTAGCTGTTACTTATCCCTAAAATAAATTTCCTCAGTAACAAAATGATGATGTGCTGAAGTGTAAAATGTAATAAACATACAGTTTTTTAGGTTATTAGATATTTTAATGTGTCACAAGCAACCTTTAGCAGAATGGAGAGATAACAATATATTAAGGCCAAAATATGCTAGTTGGCCACCTATTAACCCTATGAAACACAAATAGTGCTATAACTCAATCAAGTTCATAGATGTTTAGTTAAAACTTGGTATGGTGGCTAAATTATTAACAACAAATATCTTAAACATAAACAGGGTCCACAAGGTCTTGCAAAAATGAGTGAGAGCTTGAAAACAACCTTTTCAAGGATAGAACGTAACTATTGCATACAATTTGTTTCTTGTTTTTTTTTCTTTGACAGTAGCAAAGTTTAAAACTGATAACTCACTTTTCTTTTTTGACAGAGTCCCAAGGCAAACATCCCTTAAAAATGGAGGGAAGAAGGCATACGACTACGTCCTGGGGACTGAAGTGGTCACAGTGGGCTGCACCTGTGTGAGGCCCAGTGTTGTCCCCCAACAGTAACAAACAGAGGGCTTCTTACCCTTATATTGCATCAGTATTCAACAATTAAATATCAAACAAACACATGACTGAACAAAAACAGTGACTCTGTAGGCAACTGTACATACTAAATGCTACCTTGTAGGCTATTAACTTACCTGGTCTCATTAAAATCTTGCCATAATTCTGTCATTTTGTCACAACTACTGGCAGCATTTGTAAGCATTTAGTGTCACATTTCATCATTTCATAAATAGTGGCATTCCTGTATGACCATTCCGGTGCAACCTGGGTTATTTCATGCAGAAATATTAAAATAGTTCTACCAAAATAACTGTATAATATGACATACACTACTCACAAAAAGTTAGGGATATTGGCTTTTGGGCGAAGTTTCAGTATGTAACCTTTACAGGTGAACTACACTCACCGGCCACTTTATTAGGAACACCACGCTAGTAACGGGTTGGACCCCCTTTTGCCTTCAGAACTGCCTCAATTCTTCGTGGCATAGATTCAACAAGGTGCTGGAAGCAGAGATTTTGGTCCATATTGACATGATGGCATCACACAGTTGCCGCAGATTTGTCGGCTGCACATCCATGATGCGAATC
>NW_013953034.1:186006-190488 GCF_001266775.1 Austrofundulus limnaeus
CTTATTATACTGTATACTGAGCAAAAAATTAACTGGTGTATTTGATTTTAAAATATTTTTAATACAATGCAAAACTCATTTCGTTTACTCGTTTACTTCATTATCTCATCAGATGCATTTATTTGAAGACTTTTCTTCGTTCAGGTCAGTGTGTTTGACTAGTGAAAAATATAATGCAAAGCTCATAAACAACTATTACAATTTGTTTTATAATTACAACAAGAAACGGAATTCAATAAAGTTTTTTTTTGTTTTTATTGATCATGCCAAATAAATACAATCCTTGAAGATAAACAGCAACACATTGTTACAGCAAGTACAAAGCCCATGATAACTTCCAAGTTACAATACAAACATTGAAATATTTCAGTCAAGTCAATGTGAAGTCAGTATGACTCAATTACTTGGGCACATTTCATCCTTTTATTTATTTATTTTCAATTCCCTTTAGGATGATGAACAATCAGAGCACCAAGGCAAACACAGTGCTTGTTGTAAATTTGACCAAATAGAACWGAGTCCTGGACTTCTTCTGATGTTATTGTTAATTTTCTGAGTGATTACCATTCCTCTTGTATCCAAATGTGCTTTAGAGATGTGCTTAATGAAAAAAAAGAGTGCAATCAGTGCTCTGAATTTGAGAAAYGCATGTTATCGAACTACAACTAGACAACAGCTAAAGAGAAGAAAGAACCTGGGAACGGTCCAAAAACAAAAACAAAAAAACCCAAAAAAACCCACACACTTTACAAATTTCATCTTTCCGTTTAACTCCTCTTACAAACAATGGAAATATGTTTTTCATCTTTACTGAAACCGACACAGAAATGGAACAAATGTTGGTTTTGTTGTGACTGAAAAAGAAGAAAACCGGGGTGGTTTGTGCAAGTCCAGTTTGAAGCATTATTCTTTTCCCCGCATATTCACTAGTTAGCAATTTGGATTATGACTCGCTGTTTCCATATTTTCAGTCTAACAAGTGACCAAATCGATCTTCAGCCGAGCTGCTGACAAACTAGTAAAATTAAGCGCAACTTGGTTATTATAAGAATTTGATTCAGTCGTTTGCAGTTTTCTGCTTTCTGAACAATGCAGTGGAAAAGAAATGGCTCTAGTTTAATTTTTCACTGAATCCTGCTACAAAAAAAATCAAAGCTGTCAAACTCTTGAAGTGTCTGTACCGAGGCGGTCTCTCATCCCAACAACACCCCCTCATCTGTTTTCTTTTAAAAGCAAAAAGGAAATTTCAACATCAAGCATTGGCTAAACTTTGTACAGCTTGGTCAGAATTGTTACAGCACAGATTCAAATTTGAAACTTAACTTCTAAACTCATTCAAGTTGCTGTTATAAAGTCTTTTATTTATTTATTTCCCCCCACAAAGAAACCTTGTAGTCTGAAGCATTCGGTTTTGGCTCCGCTGCTTCACTCTGTCTACCGACAGGCCTCCTCTTTCATCTCCTTGTTCTTTCTCACTTCCTCTGCGTGTTTATCCTGCCAGACAAATAAAAAATAAAAGATACTGAGCAATGCATCACATGGTGGTCGTTACCATTCACAAATGCATTTACATTAATGATGAGAATGGACGATCTACAAAGGAAGCTGTTCGTGAAGATTTGGCAAATGAGAAATGGGGGAAATTAAAAATTATTTTCACCTCCTTCAACATTTATGATTACAGATCAAGACTGTGAAAGACTGTGAGTTAAGGTAAAATTACCATACCATACAATAGCACTTTATTTAAAAGTACTTCATAAAAACTGCAACAAAGCCAACCAAAGTGCTGTATAATAAAACAAGTTCATAAAACCCCAATTCTAATGAAGTTGGGGGACTGTGTTGATGTATTTTTGGGTTTCATATAGGGCTGTGTATTGGCAAGAATTTGGCGATACGATACATATCATGACAGAGGGGTCACGATACGATATATCCCGATATATTGCGATACTATAAGCAAGGCGATATATTGCGATATATTGCAATTTTTTTTGTCCAAAAATTCTATTAAATAAAAACCTCTTACAGGGGAAAAAATGTAAAACCAAAATTCATTGTCTCAGAAAATTCTAATATTACAGAGACATACTTTTGATACATTTAGCTGTGTTCTGCTTTGTATGTATTTGATTTTATTTGTTTCATATTTCTTATTTCATCCATGTTTTCAATTATTAGACTAAATTTGACAATAAATAGTTTGAAAATATATTTTTTGCAGCTTTTAGTTTTTAATATTAATTTACAATATGGTCACCCAACACTTAACAATAGTCTCTACCTCAAGAGGTAGAGGAGCCAAATGTCTGGCTCACTGCTGCCAACTAGTGGTCAGAGGCTGAACTACAACATAAAAATGAACGGCTGGCAGGAAAGTTGACATTTTAAACCTTAATAAATAATTTGATACAGGGCTTTAGAATATCGATACAGTATCGGGAAATGAAATATCGCGATATTTCAGTGTATCGATATTTTCGTACACCCCTAGTTTCATAATGCTCCACACATTTTTTTAAGGGACACGGGTCTGGACTGCAGACAGGCCAGGCTAGTACCTGCACTCCTTTACTACAAAGCCACGCTGCTGGAACATGTGCAGAATGTGGCTTGGATTGCAGCACACGTTGCTCCAAAACCTGTATGTACCTTTCAGCATCTGTGCCTTCACAGATGTGCAAATTACCTACAGTATGCCCATACCATCAGAGATGCTGGCTTTTAAACATTTCCACTTTGTGTCAGTCCATCTCAGATGAGCTCAGGCCCAGAGAAGCTGGCTGTGTTTCTGGGTGTATACTGTATGGGCATATGGCTTTCACTTTACATAGTAGAGTTTTACTTTGCACTTGTTGATGTAGCGACAAACTGTGTTCACTGACAATCATTTTCTGAAGTGTTCCTGAGTCCACATGGTAATATCTGTTACAGAATGATGTTTTTAATGCAGTGCTGCTTGAGGCATTCAATGATGGGTTTCGGCCTTGCAGAGATTTGTCCAGGTTATCTGAATCATTTGCTGATACTCTAAACTGTGGATGAAGACATCCCTAAATTCCTTGAAATTGTATGTTGAGAAAAGTTTATTTTAAACTGTTGGACTATTTTCTCATGCAGCTGTTCACAAAGTGGTGAACCTCACCCCGTCAACGCCTGTGAATGACTGAGCCTTTCGGGGATGCCCCTTTATACTCAATCATAGTTCTCACATTTTTCCAATTAATCTGTTCACCTGTGAAATGCTCCAAACAGGTATTTTTTGAGCATTGCTCAACATTCCTAGTCTTTTGTTGCCCCCTTTTTTACAGGCATCAAATCACTGATTTTAGATACTTTTAACAGAGTTTAAAAGTAAAGCTTTGGCTGTTATTTTTATTAGTGTATTTGTGTTTTTTTATTTTATTTTATTTTACTAGACAAGCAGCAGAGGCCTTAAAGAAGCACATTGCAAATCAAGCAATGTTATAAGCATTTCAACCAGGTAGACATGGGGAGGCCTGACAAAATGTGTACCGGTGTGCTTCAGAGAGAAGTATCCTTAACAATAAACTGCTTAATCTATAATCATCTCCTTTGTTTTGTTCACATTCAAGATGAGATGATTGTTCCCACACCATGTCACAAAGCGGTCCACCAGCTCTCTGTACTCAGCTTCCTGTCCATCTCTGATACACCCAACAACTGCAGAGTCATCTGAGTATTTCTGTAGATGACAACAGTCTGACTTGTGCTGTAAGTCTGAAGTGTACAGTGTGAACAGGAATGGTGAGAGTACAATTCCCTGTGGTGCTCCTGTGCTGCTGACCACCTGGTTAGACACACAGTCCTTCAGTCTCACAAACGGTGGTCTGTATCATAGCCCATGTCATTTTCTCTAAAATTAACCTTAGTGGCTTTATGCCTCGTATTAACCAGATTGCATAAAAAACCTTAGTRGCCTCATACTAAACAGCTGACAGTCTGAAGTCATTCAATGGGACTGATAACGACTAATAACATCCGAAGCAGGCTTTTATTTCTCCACCAGCTCATGATCCATCCATCATGTCTCCAAGTTTAGCTGTGTTTGACCTCTTTGAATCTATCTCACTTTCTTTCTTAAAGCCGCAGGTTTTAATTATGAATTTATTTGGCTCCGCCTTCAGTGTTGTTCCTCCTCAATTTCTAAGTCTTTCGTAAACTGGGTTTGTCTATTCTTTCTATTGTGAATAGCTGTTAAATCTCTGCTGTACAACTTCTACTGAAAATAACCGGTCTTGACCCTCTCAGTTGCGTCAAACTGTAGGCCTGCCTCCAAGTTTTCATTTTTATCCAAACTACTGAGGAGAAAAGTTTATTCTTTCCTAAAGTCTTTTAATGGAGTTGGTCCAATCTGGTTTTAAAACACATTGCAGCACTGAGACTAGATTTCAGGAGAAATAGTGTTAGATCAAACCCTGTTTCCATCATGGGAGAAGAAGTGGAGGTGGTTGAGGA
>NW_013953034.1:192346-193582 GCF_001266775.1 Austrofundulus limnaeus
ATGTGTAAGATTATTTGTCTTGTTAGTCTGAAAATTTGACTCAAATTAAGTCAAAATTTCTGCCAGTCGAGTAAGAAAATTTTACTTGGTAAGATTCTTGAAATACTTGATTTGACTCAATTTTTTCTTATTTCAAGAATCTTACCAAGTAAATTTTTCTTACTCCATTGGCAGAATTTTTTGACTTAATTTGAGTCAAATTTCCAGACTAACAAGACAAATAATCTTACACATTCTGAAAACGATATTATTACTCTTACACAATCAGTTCTTATTCAGTAAATCAGACTCAAAACAAGATCAAAAAGACTTTTTGGCTGATATAAGATTTTAAAACTTGGTAAGATGGACAGTTTTTGCAGTGTCTCTGTAGTAACAAAGAAACAGTAGGAGTTGTCAGGCAATAAATAAGAAAAACATAAAACAAATCAGAAAACGTGACATATTCACTACTCTCTCTCATCCACTCTTATTATTTCTTCTATGTTTTTAGCAAACATTTAATACATGAACTGATGACAGTGATTTTAGTCATGCATGTGCATGTTCTCCAGGTTACTCCCACCGACCAAACACATGCATGTTTGTTTTTTGGTAGCTCCAAATTGTCCCAAAGAGTGTGAATGTTTGTTTGTCTTTATGTGTCCCTGTAGAGGACTTGATTCATGTTGCATATTGTCTGCTGGAGGAAGATACCAGATCCCTGACTCATAGCGGCTAAAAGGAATTAATTAAATGTACCGMAACAAAAATGAAACTCATTCTAAAATGATACTTGCACTTTAAAATGTGTTGGATTATGTTTGGAATAATTTTTAACATCATTTAAAGCTTTCTGAACTTTTTTTTTTTAAATCTGGTCCTGTGATGTACCTTCTCCTGCAGCCTCTCCAGCATAGCAGCCAGAAGAGCCTCTCTGTTCTCCTTATTGGCCTCCATTTTCTGCTCCAGCTTCTCCTTTGCGTTCTTGATGAAGTTGTTGTTCTCCTCAAATGCCTTCTGGATCACCACACGCTCGTGTTCCCTCTTCTCAGCCAAGTGCTTTAGCAGTTCAGCCTCCTGACACTAGGGGGAGACAGAAGACATTTAAAAATGGTTTATGTTCAGGGTTTGTTGCCATGATTCTCATCATCACAAGAAAAATATAGAATATATTAAATAGGATCATTGGGCCTCATGCAAGAACATGTTCGTATTTTTATCCTAAATTTCTCTTACTTTTGTTCGTACAAAGGG
>NW_013953034.1:194843-198405 GCF_001266775.1 Austrofundulus limnaeus
CATTGGTGAATGCCACAAATTCTCCTAAATCACTCGTACGCACAACTTAAGAACAAATCTGTGCGTACGAACGGTTCTTGTATGAGGCCCATTGTGCCTAAATACCTGAACATGAGATTTCATTTATCTCAAGTTTTGATGTTTTCTTTAAATTGTTTGGCCTAGCTCTGAAATAGTTCACAACTGTCTTTTACTAAATTACTGCACAACGTATTATACATTATACACACATCACAATGCAAATATGCAATGCATTTGCATGAGATTAAAAATATTGCTTGAGATTTTTAGCACAAAGACTCAGTGCCTCACAGCATGGAGGAAGTCCTCCTGTGATCTATGCTCACCTAAGTCCTGGTCCAGACTTTTAAAGCTCTTCATGACTGTGTCTCTTGAACCTATTGTCTGCCCTCTGTTGCGTTGCAGTAGCTGTGTGCTGACCAACGCACAGTTGTCAATGAAACTATTCATTGCAGTTCAGAAGGATGGGTATAGCTGGGAGGATAATGAATTCCAGCTCTAACTTGTATTATTTGTCCTGTATTTTTATTAGTTATTATTTTATTTTTATTTTATACACTGGTGGGGAAATTACTTTTCTGCATTTTAACTATCCCACATGTGAACACATGTGGAGCAGTGGGCTGCCAATTACAGCACCCGGGGAGCAGCTGAGGGGTTTGCTCAAGGGCCCAAAGTGGGGCTGGTTGATCCGGGGAGTTGAACCGGCAACCTTCCAATCACAGATTCATCTTCTCTAACCTCTGCATATGCCATATTTATTTGTGTATAATACGATCTCATGTATAGTACGACCTCCCCCCCTTTTTGAGCTTAAAAAGCATAAAAAATTTTAATCCTCAAACTACCTCCAATTTCATACAGACTTCAAGATTTTTCAKHCTTTRYMGTCTTTATACATATCAGTAAAATGATCATTGGACTGTTCATGTTATTTTAACAACATATGTACTAAAAGGTATTTTGACAACAAATATACAGTATATCAGCTGTAGCAGCATCATTTGAATTCTGGCATTTTACACATAGTCCACCAGGATGCGCCAACACAAGTCAGAGACTTCACATGAGATTTGGGCCATCTTGTGGGGAAAAGAAGATTACTTCCTACTCACGAGCGCCCCCTCTGGTGGGGAAATGTTTACTCGTTTTTTTCAGGGATACAAACTTTTTCAGAACACCGGTAGACGGCAGCCATAACAGACACACATGTGTTTGTTGTTGTTCCAGCAGTGGCCCAATCACACACTAATGTCATTAGTTCGTTATCATTACTAAGGTGCAGGACTGCTTTTTTACCCTTTTTCTCACATCGTGTCGCCTGCCTGGATCTGTTACTATCTCACTCTGAGGCACGGAGGAGTGTCAGAGGTAAGTTCGCTTCAACTGCTTTTTACATCGTGGTGTCTTTTCTGGACTCAGGCATTTTGTGAATGAAGCCAATATTTCAGTTAAAATACATAAGTAAAAATATTTATCCGAGTATAGTACTACCCCCCAACTTTATGGATGATTTTATGGATTTAATTTTACTTATTATTCTTGAATAAATACAGTATATATCCCTCCAAGGTGACCTGCTGCACATTCCTGGTGGATATGTCAATCTGCGGAGGAGTGTTCCATCGTTGTGGAGTTGGAGGTCGAACTTGTCCTTGTTGAACATGACAAACATTTAGCTGACATACATGGAACTGAAGTAATTAAATAAGTCCTCCATCCCCTCTGGCCATGGCTGCCACAGATGAGCCATGCCATCTTGCAACTTCTGGAAACAAGACTGGCTCACCACTGGTACCGATCAGTCTTCCTCAGTGTCTGGATCTTTCTACATGTATTCTGGGTTAGGTGGCAGAAGCAGCTCAGTGTTGTTACTTGCGGTCAAAGCACAGGGACCATGGTTTGAATAACGTCACTTAGGAATGTGTTCACAAATGTCATATCTTTGTATTTTTTTAAATAAACAACTGTGAGCATTTGTCTCTTACTTCATTACAGCTGTGAGCTTATGCAAGTACACCGCCTGAATATAACCATGAATATAACGAAAGAAAACTTGTAGTTTTTGTGATACTTGGTTTTAGGAAAAGGACTAAGGGACTTGGTCCCTCATTCTGTTGTTTTCGTTACTAAGATTCATTGTGTTTGTCCTCACATGATTGTTTTTGTACTTTAATTCAAACATTCATCACTGCCTTTCGATTCCCCCCAGCACTCCCCTCTCACATGGATTTCATCTGTTTCCACCAGCATTTGTTTTTTTTTTTTTCCGTCCGATTAATCACACATTGTGTCGACAGGTGTCTGCCTCAAAWACAACTCAGGGTTAAAGTTATGGGTTAAATGCCTGCTCGTTTAGTATTTGTTGTGACACCATCTTTTCTCCCTCCCCCCCTTCACCTTCCGTCTCTCCTCGGCAGCCTCCAGCTTCTTTTGAATTTCCTCCAGAGAAGGGTCCCGGCGCTGCGGCATGGAGGTGTTGAGTTCTGGCACGCCATCAAAGGAAGGGGGCTTGAGAATGACCTCAAAGGCCTGGCCCGATGTCCGCTTGTTTATCTCAATCACCTCCACATCTTTGATGACGCACCAGCCCAAGTCCACTGCGTCTGTAGGGTTGGGTGATGGTTGTGTCAAAAAAAATGTGCAAAAAATGAATATTTGTGCATTTTCTGGCTTCTGCAGCCTTATAAGTGTGTGTTCATCAAACTCTTTCATTACCTAAAATGRAATGTAGATTCTGGCTGAGAATTTTGTAACTCATTCTGATCTTTAATACTGAATTTAACGGCTTACCTTCTGCTTTGTAAGTAGCTTTTTCTGCAGTGTGTGGCCTCAGGCAGGAGCAGAACAGAGACACCAGGGGGAGCTCTTTGACCTTTTCTTTATAGGCTGAGGAGACACAAAAACATTAATTTATTCAAACCGACTCGTGTAGAAATGTTCTCCTGTCTACTGAAATGAATCATTATATTACCAGTCACCGTGACATGACATTTATATTCCAGTTGAACTCATTATTCTGGCATAAGCAGTAAATGTCGTGTGAGGTGAGTGTGTTTCTGCTGCGACTGCATTTACCTGCCAGAGTCATCTTCTCACTGCGTCTGTAAGTCTCCAGGGAAGCTGAAGATCCTTCTCACTCTGTCAGAGTCACATGCAGACACAGAGGAAAGGTTTTAACCAAGCAGAGAGGACACACACTGAAACTGAGAGGCAAACACAACTCTAACTCTACACATAAAGCATTGTTATGCTCTTTAAACATTTGCCTTTTAGTCACCTTTTAGCACATGATGCAAACATGTATCATGCTGACATTTAAAAAGCTGATCAGAAGGAAGAAYAAACTAAAAACAAGACACTTCTGTTTGTTAAAAAAAAATCATTGTTTTTTTTATAAAATTGCTCTTTTGAGTGCATCTTGTGCAGAAATTCTACATGCAAAAGAAAAGCTAAGTGAGTGAAGACTGAGAAAACCCTGTAAACTGAATTCCTACACAGTGATAACAATTATGGAAATTGTTTAGTCTATTCCTTAAAG
>NW_013953034.1:199495-204554 GCF_001266775.1 Austrofundulus limnaeus
ATGCTAGCTGTCACGTTCTCTCGTCCTGGCCACACCTCCGCTCTCTAAACCCCCTCCCCTACCCACTTTGATGCATTTTTCAAATTTCGCCTTGGGTTGGAGTTATCTTTTCAYAGGGGGGGTAAGATGCACTTTAATTTAGTTTTTAAATATTTTATGTTGGTTCTTTGTGGTGAAAAAGGAGCTGAGAAGGAAGGGGGGAAACTCTACGTTTCCACAAACTTTGTGACCAAATGAACAAGCAGCTGGAAGAGTTTTCTCAGCAGGGTCACTGTGTAGCTGGACTTTCAATACTGTAGGATGAGAAGTTCAGTTATGTAGGAGAGGCTCAGAGCAGATTTGCTGCTCCTCCACATCCAGAGTCAGTTGAGGTGGTGCAGGCATATGGTAAGGATGCTTCCTGAACACCCTCCAAGGAAAATGTTCCAGGCATGTCCAACTGGGAGGAGTAGCGCCTGGACATGGAGCAACATTTTGGAATCCTCCCTGAAGAGCTGGCTTTGGAAACAGAGGTCTGGACCTCCCTGCTTAAAGGCACAGTGTGTAGGATTTGTTGTTTTCAGCGACATCTAGTGGTTGAGTGGTTGAATCATCCTCCCTGGTCCTCCCCCCACCCCCACCCCCGCTTCCAAATGCAAAGGAGTTGCTACGGTGTCTCTCAGGTGTCAAAAACCTTTGATAATTCCAACCGCGATGTCTACCAGCAGCTTCAGGGCTAGTGATGTTTCAAGTGGTAAGATTATGAGCTTTAATAAGTAAAATTATCCCAGCTACAATGACAGACAACAAATATTACATTTATAGTATTACAACTAAAACTGTTTTTGACGCCGCCACCGCAGTTTGTCCTTCATGAGCCTTCGTAGACAAGATGGCGGCTGCCTGTAGTGGCGACCCGCGACCGTGGAGATATAAACAGCTTTTTATAAGGTAAAAATAATAAAACAAGGTCTTTGTCTGCAATGATTAGACATGTTTTTTATTATTGTCATTAGTGATTATCTAAATTTCAGCTAAAAGAATTGATAAAATCCTACACACTGTGCCTTTAAGCTGCTGCCCTTGAGACCTAACTTCAGAACAAGCAGAAGATGATGGACGGATGTCGGAAATATAAAAATAAATCCAAGCAGTACATTAAGGAATGTACAATATATCACCCATCAAGTCATACTTTACACTAAGTAGGGGTGCCAGACGATTATTCTGCCCCGATTTCCTTAAGTTTAGGAGGAAGGCGATCAGCTGATAGCTACATAAGAAGATAATTTTATCCACCGATCTTTTCTACCTCTACTAAGGTCTGAAAATAGCCACTATGTCCTTTTGCTCTGCTGTGAGAGAGGGCTGTTGTCTAGTTAAACCAAGTTTATGTTATTTCAAGGGTATTGTTCAATGTTTTTCGATAAAATAAAAATGTTATGTTGAAGGTGTGTTGTGATGTTATAACACCGGACAGTGTCAGGTCTGAAAAAAAAAAGTATCAGACACAGTCAGAATCATTGGGTCAGGCTTGTTAAAGATTGGTAATTGGCCAGAAAACTGCAATCAGAATGCATCTAAATCTAAGATAATCTTTTTTTCTTTCAAATCCCCTTTTGCTTGAATCCTTAAAATACTGACATATCAGGAGACACAGGAAGACCTCACTTTCTGTTAGAGCTCACAGTAAAAGGAATGACTCAATTACTACCACACCAAATTAAAAAACGCCTTTCATTTTGAAGTTCAATTAGATGTGAAGACCATTTGAATTGGGTTGACTTCAGAAGGTAATCTGTTGTAGATATAGATCCACACCAGTGATAACTTTCTAATGCAAACATTTCATTTCATTCAGATGTTTATGTACAAATTAAATATGCTCTTAACTGGACTCAAACCGCTAAMAGAAACTAAACATGAGCCCATGCTTCAGCTGAATGGATGTAGATCACTCAGAAAGACAACAAAGCCATCTGAAACAACAACACAGCATCTTGAATGTGAAACATCAGATTTAGAAATACTCAGAAACCTGATACTGATGTAAAACCAGCAGGTCTTGATCATAAGGTCGAGTCAGTTCAAAATTTACTAAAATGCTCTGTAGTCAGATTGTTCAGGGTCTACAAAGGACTAAGGGGATATAGAACTAAACCCTAAACCTATTTAACAGTYAGTGCGAGAGGAGGCCATGTGATATCTGAGGTTTTTCTTTTTATTTATCTAGATTGTGGCAGAGTGGTCAGGGGAGTCGTTCCTCTAATGCAAGAGTTGGCGGTTTGATTCCCTGCTGTTCTGTCACGTCAAAGTGAACTTCAAAGGCAGGACACTGAACCCCCACTGCCTCTGATGTGTGTCCCATCTGTGTATGAGTGTGATTTAAAGCACTGATTAGTCTCCATAAAGTGGTTTGTACATATTAGCTTTGTAGTGAGACCTAATAGAGTGCTGTGCGGATGGTTAAACCATTTTGTTGGTACAGAATTTTACACCATGTCACAGTTTTCAAAAATTACAGAATAAAGTAAATTGAAATCAGATTAAGTTAAATGGCATAAAAGCAAACAAAAGAATGGCTAAACTTGCCTACTGTGCTGACCAAAATTTATGTAACAGTTAAGTAAAACAAATTATTTAGGATTGTTAGCTAATGAGCTGAGAGGTTGGGAGGAGAAAACTGTGGACACAGTTTTTCTTTGATCCATTATTAAACTTTGCGCCCACATCAGTCATAAAACTCTAACATCTAAACAAACAGCAGGCAGAACACACCCGAGAGTAAGGCTAAAGTTTTCCCATCGTCTATCACTGCTTGGGCAGTAAATTCAAGTGACAACACAAGTGGAAGATGCAGCTTTCACTGAGACATAAGGTAGAAGTTGGTCTAAAAGTATGACTTCAAGCTAGCTCAACACCTGTGGAAAATATTCTTCAGACCTCTAAAGATCGCTGCAGTCAGTTGTAACTATATCTAATGTACTGGGATCATGGTCTGTCAATGACTAGAAATTGGACTTGATGAAAAGGCTAAAGGAAACTCAACCCAACAAGAGCAGGTTAAAGAAAACCCAAACCAACAGGAACAGGTTAACTGAACAGCAGTGATGGGCAGTTTGAGGCTGAAGCTTTGGTGTATGTATAAGAAAAAACAACAGTGTTTGAGAATAAACACTGTGTTGTGAAAGTGCTGCAGTTACATCACTGCATTGGATACCTGATTCAAAGGTTTATGAGGAAGTGAATCATTGTTCGATTTGTGGTGCATTTTTGTAGCAAATTTGTGCAAAATATTAAAAAAACCAGTGAACTTACAGAAAGACATGGAGCCAGACAGACCTGTGTGTTTAATTTATAAGCACTTTACTTCAAGAAAAACAATATAAAAAGAAAAGACTATATGTTCATAAGATACAATATGATCTTACAGTAAACAYAAACTGGTTGAATAAAGTGGATTTGGCAGCACAAGTGTCATTCCAAACTGAGTTGTGAATAAGTTGTGATTTTTTTAATGATCTGTGTTCACAAATGTCAGAAGTCACTGGGGAAACATGCCACGGCACATTTTACATTTATTTATAATAAACCATAAACAACAATAACTATTCTTTCACACACAAACAACATCTGTTCAAAAAAGCACAATAAAAAAACTGATAATAAACAGCTGTCAACTCATAATCAAGCTTCATTCAGTGCTGTTTCCAGTGGCTTTTCATACTTTTGGCAACAAAATGGCGCCAAAGGGGACTGTGTTGAAAAGCTTTGAAACCATTTTCAAAGCAAGCTTCAGTGCTTCAGAAAACCTTTATTTGCCCATCACTACTGAATAATGTAGCCCTGCCTACAAAAGTTAGACCGACCGACTGACAGACTAGGGGATAGACAACCAGGAACAGGTTGGTGGGGCAGGGCAGATTCACACAGGAGCTGAACACACAAGGTAAAGTAAAGCACTAAGACAAGGATCATAAAGACACAAAAAGGACAAAATAATAAATTCTAAGAACACACAGAGAAAATCTAACCAATACGAAAAAGTTAAAGGAAACACAAATCAACAAGAGAGGTCAGGAAACAAGCCAACCAGAAGAGATTAAAAGTAACTCAAACCAGCAGAAGTTCAACTAAACTCTGAATGATCTGAAAACTGAACATACCATAATATTTAGCAGCAAACCATACTTGAACTAAACACAAATAAATGATTTTAGGAAGAAGCACAAATGGGTACAAACTGTTGGAGCTATGAGATCATTTCTTTGGCTATTTAAGTGATTGATAAATGAATAATGACTTATAAGTTATTTCCTCTTAGTCATCTTTAACAGCAATAAGATTTAATAATCAATTTATAATAGCTTGCCATCACAGACTAGTGGTTACATAACCTCAGAAAGAAGCAGCATAATTGATGGTTAAACATCTTAGATGTGGTCTAAAACTTTAAAAGCTCTGATCCTCAACCAGTGAACAAATACATTGTGGTTATAATCAAATACTGTAAAAGACAACACTATAAAGACAGAGATACAGCACTGATTATTAAACTAGATTTGACAGAGACAACTTGGCCAAACTACGCAGCTCAGGATATGAGAAAAATCATGTTGCAGATTTTGTTTGTTTTATTTTGAGTAGACACTGTTTTCCCTTTTTGAACAGTGGTTCCTACACTTAAAGAGTAACTTACCCCAAAATTAACTTTTTTTTAGCTGATAAACTGCCTAGAATGTGTCTAAAATGTTATATAGTACTGTTTCTGTGCTAATTTTGATGGTTTTTTGTGTATTTGTTCAAATCTGTAATATTTGGTCTAAAAACGTCTTTTTGCTGCTCATATGGGTAGAGCAGCAGGCTGCGGTCAAGATTTTCATGTCCTGATACAGGGAGAAAACACGAGTCAGTCCCAGACTGAGCTGACTTGATCAAGTCTCTCTCTGCCTCTGGTGAGGAGGGGGGTGAAAATCCTCCAACTCAGACCGTTCAGATGTAACTATCTGCGTCGTTGTGGTCATTTTCCATGTAGCATCAATTATGCTAATGCTAGCTGTCACGTTCTCTCGTCCTGGCC
>NW_013953034.1:206140-211968 GCF_001266775.1 Austrofundulus limnaeus
CCTTGGCGGAGTCCAACTCTCACCGGAAACGAGCCCGACTTACTGCCGGCAATGCGAACCAGACTCTGACACCGGTCGTACAAGGACCTGACAGCCCTTACCAACCCAACGAGACAAATCCATGGCCTGATAAGACCAAAATATTTAAATCTTCCAATATCAAAATTTTATCATTTAGAATGATTCTGTTTGTTTGATTTCTGAAATTAAATTTGAGGACATTTCCAGCTTTTATTTTTTTATTTTTTTGGGGGGGGGGGGGCGGGGTATGAAAGATTGGTTTTTTTGAAATTTCATGTTATGTTGCTATTACCTCATCAAAAACATACCTAGAGTGTTGCTTTGATTCATTCGTACAGGTTTGAGAAACCCTTGAATCTTCAGTGTGGGAGCCATGTGGTGCTTGCWGGTACAAAGCAGCCCCTAACCTTCTGATACCCAAGCTTTTCCTGGATGTGCATTTTATTTTCTCTAAGAGACATGGGATAAGTAGGACCTAATAAGTATATTAACTAGACTCTGTCATGGTACAGGAAGTAGTTTGAGCAAAAATATAATGTCTTTATATGAGGACACCAGGTCTCAAAATGTCACTCTTTTTGAGTAATACCTAAGCAATTACCATAGAGAAACTTCATGGTGGTTCAATTTTCCTAGTTATTTTGGCAATAAAACAGCTAGCTGTTGACCAGAGCAGGATTACTGAAACGCATCATCATAATCAACAAACTTTCAGATTGCTCTTCAGTTGAAAAACATATTATGTGACATAACGTCAGGAAATCACAGAGCATATGACCAGAAAATCCTTGATATAATTAATGGTAGGACAAATGTTCCACTTGCAAGACCTATTTGTGAACTGTTMTAAATATTTCCAGATTTGTTTAACAAAAATTTGTGACCAAATATACCACTTACACTTACATTTGTAAGCTCTTCTAAATATTTGCAGGTTTATCCAACGTCATGGCACAATTATTAACAAAATTATAGTCCCAATGTCCTCAAATGAGGACTTTATGTTTACTGACATTGTACTTTGCTTCAGTTGTAAAACAATGTTATTTGCATGCCTTACAAAGTTAAAGTTGTAAATGTACTGAGCCCGCGAGGGGACATGGGGGATTTTTTTCTTTTTGCGTTCCCACGCAAAAATATTGCGTTACCTCGCAATACCTTTTGCGTTCCCTTGCAAAAGTCGTTTATTACTGTTGTGCCTGCTGGTTTATTAACAAACTCACGTGTTTACCATTAGCGAGTTAGCCTACTACTTTAATTCAGCTTCAGAATGAATATATCACACAAACACGCATGGAAGTGTGTCATATGCCAATATTTTAACACAGTGCAGCCACGCAACATCAATGTCAATTTCTCGAACTTGTGGCAACACATCTGGTTTTGGTAACCGGATATTTCAAAATTAAAGTCTGATTTAATTCAGTTCATATACAAATCAAACTTTTGCGTGGGAACGCAAAACAATATTGCGAGATAACGCAAAAGGAGGCTATAGCACCTCCCTGGAGGTCAGTCTGCAGCCAAGCTCCTGACCCACAAAGGACCCCTCTGCTGAAGCATTATTTGAAAAATATGCTGATAGGGAAAAAGTAGGTTCTTAAAGAGACAGAGTCCAGTTTCAAGGTGTTTCGATGCAAAGTCAATTTTTTTTTATAAATGCAGCTTTTTCGTAACAACTGATAGTAACATTGTTACTTGATTGTTGTATAGAATTGAACCATGTGCCTGGAATACATAAACCCCTCCCCCCAATATCAACAGGAATTAAAAAGTGGGTCAATTACGAATTCCTTATTTTTGCATTGTAGAAACTTTGCTAGTAGCTAGCAGCCAAGCGCAGCAAAACAGGCTCAAGATTTCAGGTGGTGCCCCTTGGACAATGTTCTAAATCTTACTGTTAATTTACATAAATAGTTTTGTCTTTTATATTATTTTTAATCTTTAGAAGTAAGGTTGTCTAATTATAATAGTTAACAACATATTTAATTTGAAACAAGAATGAGGAACGCCTCTTCATGTTAATGCTGTGGAGTGAGTGACATATAACTTCTATCAAGTTGCCCAGCGTCCCTTGGAGCCACACATTCTTTTTTAAAGGTGGTGGGCTTGGTTCTTCCTCTACTGTGTAGGCCTAATGTTAACAGTGAAGCAAAAGCTGTTCAACATGYCTACTGTAAAAACAGTCTACAATGCAGCATTTTTCCTCAATCATTAAATGCTAAAATCTGGGATATTTCTGAGGACAACTTTAACTGGTGACAGGTCGGAAATTTCCTCAGAAACCGGGGCTGTCTGGTCATCCTAGCGGTAGGGTTGTTTTCTGCAAGTATACTTGCTAAGTACTAAGTTAACATTTTAGACAGCTTTGTGACATTCCCCCCCACTTTATTTTACTTACACAAATGCACAAAGATTTGTGGCATTTGTAAAATTATTATGTTTTGTTTGTCAGACTAGCAAAGGTCAAGCAGAGGTCTTCAACGATGGGGTCAAGGAGCAGGGGGCTCTTGAAATTTTTGGGCAGGCTTTTGAAAATATCCCCCCCASAGTTATGTCTTTAAACGTATAGCATAAATGCAATGTGTATCAAATTGATAAATGGAAGCATCAAAATGTATTTCAGTCAGAAAAGCACACAATCAGCTGAACTCTGCTTTACTCACAGCTCCATGCGTTTTGCATGCAAAGAGAAGGACCTCCCCCTATCCATACTGGACAGGTCACGTGGCCCTGCTGGTGTGTTTTCTCTGTCAGATGGCTGAGAGCCTATAACAACAGTGCACGTCCTTATGAGAACAGTTATCAGTATATTCCTATAGGGGATCCTTGCTCTGTCTCTCCACCAGTTTAGGGATCCTAGAGTGAAAAACGTTGAAGACACCTGACCTAAGGTAAATTACCTATAGCTTTAGCGAGGTTAGCTTGAGCTAAGCTAACAGTTTCTATCTGTTTCCAGCCAGGCTAACTAATTGGACAAAGCTAACTGTTTTCATCTGTCTCCACATCACTAACACACAAAAAGAAAGAGTCATTATTTCTCTATCATGAAACAAAGTGTCCTAAAGTGACTTCCCATGTTCTCAGTCCTGGTTCTCAAGGACCCCTATCCTGCATGTTTGAGTTCTTTTCCTGCTCTTCAGTAGCCATTTAGGTTCTGCAGAAGCCAATCAATCACTCGTTCATTTAAATCAGGTGTGCCACAGCAGGGACACAATTAAAACATGCAGGACAGGGGTCCTTGAGGACCAGGATTGACAACCACTGCCCTATGGGACAAACAAACACACAAGGACACACATGTTTGCACACACCTATTAAAATGCACACAGACACACCCACAAGATAAGATGCAGCTGCATCTTATCTTGTGAAACCACCCAGGTTGCAAATTAATACACAGCTTCCTGCTGGATCAAGAGCTCTGTTTCATGTTTGTTTGATCACATACAAAGTAAAAGGATCTTGTAAAAACACACAACAAAGAACATCATTTAGATGAGAAATTATGCCTTGGTTTTATCAAAGGAACTTGTTGATATTCATTGATTTGGTTGTCTCCAGAGATAACTGCCCCTCATCTTGACAAAATGTTAATTTTTTTAATGTAAAAGTCTCAAAAAAATGGTATGTTTTAAAACTAAGAATGCACAGTTGCTCTAAAAATATAATTTAATATTTTTACATAGTTTTTTTAATGTATTGGATGAAAATAAAAAATGGAGGAAATGCCTGTTGAAAAGGGGAGTGGCTGGATTTCTTCTAAACAATTATTGATGTAAAATATAAAATATGACAAGTAGATTCAGTGCCTGAATAAAAAAAATTATGAATAAAATTTTAAAACTATTTTGAAATCACTATTTCAGTACATATGCTAGGTAAAGGTCCATGCCACACCCACCATACTCCATGCTTTATTGCTGTTGCTTCATATCTGCAGAGAGCTAGATGATGTTTTGGGTAAAATAACATTTTTAAAGGTTAAAAATAAGGGCAAGATGACACTTTAAATGAAAGCATTAAACCTCTGCTTTAAAAATGGAAATATTTTATTTAAAAAATGGAAAACCTTTCCTATTGCCTTTTTCATTTTATTGGATCAGCCTTTGAAATTTTATTTAAAGAAAATTTTTATTATATTCCGATTTCAAATTAAATAAAGTTGTGTTTGCACACCTGATTATTTGACAGTGTCTCCTGGAAGCAGAGGCACTGTCAGCTACTCAATGAAGTTTTTATTTGTACGTACTATAGAGAAAAACATTCACAGTCTTTAAATTTTGTACTTTTAGGAGGCATTTTAAGAAAGATTATGATGTTTTACCAACATTTTTTTTGAATGAACTGCCCATTTTTCTGTAAAATGTTAGCACTCAGGCCATGYTACACAAATTCTAAAACTTTCAGGCTCTTACCCGTCCGTCTAYGCAGAACTTTTTTGTTGTTGTTAATCACATTTTCATTTTTCACATCACTGTCTCAGCACATGCGTATCCCCTCATTTCCCTCCCCCTTCACTCTGAAAGCCGAAGCAAAGCCATGTTCACACTAATGGAGGATCAATAATGAATGATGAGGTTACACTTCTGATCATCCTGACACTAAGTCCTCTTCGCCTTTCTGCCTCCTCCATCTCCATCATAACCACTGCAGCACGAACCTCCCCACCCTCGCCCTGTTACACCCCACCGACACACTTTCAGGCAGCAACCATTTATTTTAAGAAGCTCAGCACTGAAAACACAAAATGAACCAAGCAGGATCCAGATACGAGCAGCTGGGGTGCAGGTAGGATGCAGAAACTTACCCCCCTGCCGGGCTGTCCCTGTCGTTTCTGCTGGTGGAGGTGGATGGTTTCGCTGCGGTTTACCTCCGTCTGGCTGTGTGGATGCAGGCGCCGGGCAACAGCATCAGCAACAGCATCAATGCTGCCTCCATGACATCACCATGGAGATGCCTTATTGGTCCGTGGCTCTGCCAGCATCCAGGCCTCTCAGCCAATAGAAGCAAGGTGAAAAGATGGAGGAGGGGGGCATTGTTTTGTGTTGTATTGCAGGGTGGGTGGTAGAGTCAGTATTTTATTACATGCTGCAGGAGGGTGGGATTGTACACGTGGATGTATAATGTAGAGGGAGGTGGTACAGGGAATGTGTGTGTGAGCATGTTCCAGCAGAGACTTATCTAAAAGGCACAGCAGACTCTAAATTATTCAGATATTACCTGTAAATATGAGAACAAAATGAAATCCTTTTGTAATGTATGGCAGGATTATTAGAACACAAACAGCTAAAACAAAAACAACAAAACCTCGTTAGTCACATCTTTTCCTTCATACAGGATGTCCATAAGTTCTGTCTGCAGATGACATTTAATAGTTCAGTTTTTAATCTAGTCCACATGCAGAGCAGTGGTGTAAATGATTTGATTTACAAGAAGCTGACACATCTAGACCGAGCACCACAGAACATAAGCTGATGGCATCATGACTGGAGCAATGGTGTTATCAGGCAGTTGCCAGATCATCTGACAGTCAATCAAAACAGTGAGTGATGACCTTAACACAAATGCCCTTGCACCCTGTTCAGGGAATTGTTCAGTTCTGCATGGATGACAGTTATGTGTGAGTCTTCCAAATGTCAGAAAACTGGACATGCTTGTCTTGTGTTAGCCTCACTCTCGTTATTTTGTATGGAGCTGTTAGCTTTGTTACTTAGAAATTGGTCAAAAATAAGGTTCAGATATATAAAACATAAACCACGAGTTATACATTCTCAGAGAAAGGATTTAGCAGTAACCTATGGCAG
>NW_013953034.1:214003-220818 GCF_001266775.1 Austrofundulus limnaeus
ATTGCGAGGTAATGCAAAAGTATTGCGAGGTAATGCAAAAGTATTGCGAGGCAATGCAAAAGAATAAAATCCCCCCATGTCTCCTCGTGGGCTCTGTAAAATAATCCACTTATAAAAAAAAAATAAAAGTTTGGGTAAGTCCTCTGAACAAGTCTTTTATTAAAAAAAGTTTCATCTCCCAGCGTCTGTTTACATGAAACTCCTCCCTGGAGCTCAGTCCCCAGCCGAACTCCTGCCCCACAAAGCAGAAGCACAAAACACTGCTTGAAAATGTGCTGAAGTGGGAGTGTCGAAAACGGTAAGTGGTTCTTAAGGAGACTGAGGTCACTACAGGATATGATGCAAAGTCAAATTTGTTTTCATAACAACTGAAGGTAACATAGTTACTTGATTGTGGTATAGAATTAATCTATGTGGCTGGAACATATATAACATCCCATTTAAACAATTCACCAAACAGATCAACACACTTTTTCTGTAAAGTGTCTGAGCTGTGAGTTTAGTATCAGGACACTGCGAGGCTGATGGAGGCCAGAGCTTTGCTTTGGTTGGATCATCTAATGCTCTAACACTTGGGACACTATCAAGTTTAACTTTTTTTACTGTCTGAAATAAATATTACTCCAAACACACTGTTAACATAGCCGAATAGGTTCTTCTCTGAACCACTGCTGTAGCAAAGCATGTAATCTGTAGCATTTAGTTCTGTCCACTTCATGTATTACAATCTCAATCTAGCTTTTACCTTTGTAATAAAAAGCTTTTTTATTTTTACCATAAAAACCAGGCAAATCTCATTGAAATTGAAGATCGCTTATTCAAGGGAGGCCTGGGCCTGAAGGCAACCATATTTCTGCATATTTCTGTGTTGTGGGGGAAAGCAGAGTATCTGGAGAAAACCCACGCAAGCACGAGGAGGACATGTACACCCCGCACAGAAAGACCCCAGGTCTGAACCAGGGATCAAACCCAGGACCTTCTTGCTGTGAGGCGTCAGTGCTAACCACTGAGCCATTGTGCTTGACCAATGGGTGCATTGATATGCTTAATTTTTTTGCTGTTTTACTACAAAGGTATTGGATCTACTATTAATATTTTAAATAAAGGAATCACAATTGAAAAAGTGTGAAATAATCAACATTTTGGAAAATGTATTTTGCTTTAAATAATTTTAATCCCTGTTCAGAGAATGTTGTTGAGCAGAGTGTAAAATCTCACCATGCTGTGACTGATGGTGACTCTGAACATTTTCAGTCAGAGTCTCACTGAAGTTTTTGAAGACCTATTTAGTGTGTTGTAAAACTGGCCATGCATGTCTCGTGCACTTCTCTGCCCACATCACCCGAGCAGCAACCCCCCCCCCCCCCCCATGTTTAATTCAGGCATCAGTTGTAGGTGTTCATGTTTATTCAGCGATTCTTTTCAGTGTTTTATTAAAATCTGTCTTGTTATTCATGAGATATTTGGCTAACAAACACAGGCAAAAACATTATTGCTCGCCTTTTGCCTGTTTGAAATTTTTAACTAAATTGGTAATGCAAGTAACAAGGTTGACAATAAATTTGTTTTCAATCTGCATGAATCTGTCCTTTGATCTTGTATTCAGATCACATGACCTACATGATGTGACGATGTCGCCCACCAGAGCGTGAGATGAAAGAGGAGGAGGCGAGACCGAGAGATACACTAGGTCACATCAGGGTGTGTCCTGTCACCATAGTGTTCCTCTGCAGCGCCCCCCCCCCTCCTTTTACGGCAAACACGTGTGACTTTTAGCGTCCTGGAAATGAGATCACTGGATGGAGAGAAGAGAGCGGGGGCAGGGAGGATGAGCTGGAAGGAAGGATGGGGAGTGGCAGAGGACAAAAAGCAGGGGGRAAAAGGACTGAGAGAATGAAAAGATTATTTGAGCGACTCTAGGAGAACGAAGACAAAGAGGAGGAACATCCACAGTTGGTAGTTTAAAGGGAAAGAAGGAGATAGTAGCAGAGAAGAGAAAGAGTGAACACAAGACAACGCACAAGACAAGATCTTTGAATTCTTCCTCCACACCTGCAGAAAGACAGAAAACAAAACAAACCGAGCAACAAACAACACATACCTATAATAATAATTAGAGCCTCAGGGAAAAGTACACAGTTTAAGTTTCACCCTGTCGCAGACACCAAGATCCTCCACGGTGAGCAGAGGCACCAGCCTCCTGAGGGGAGTGACTGGGGAATGAGACCCTACACTGGGGGGGCAAGTTGATAAAGGCAGCCCAAGATCCAGCCTGACAGATAACCAGGCACACACAGACACAATCACATGTTCCCACCCTCATACTCAAACCCACTCAACCAAACACACACAAAAATAGACATCACTCACACTCCCCATATACACTCTAAACTTCCAGGTCCAAGTACACCCAYCAGCCTGGATGAGGGCCAGGCACCCCCCCAAATCCCACACAGTCCAAAAGAACCATCCAGCCAGAACAGTCCCAGGATGAAACAGTAGCGAGCCCCAACATCAACTCCATGTCCACGGACCTCCCATAGCCCAGGGACACCCATCAACAAGCACAGCTCCACTGTCACCACCCAACCAATCATACACATCATCAGCACCACATCCAAAAAACAGACACAAATGGTGAATGGACTGAACTTATAGAGCGCTTTATCAAGTCCCTCCGGACCCCAAGGGACACTAACAGACATTCACCCATTCACTCACACATTCACACACTGATGATGGTAAGCTACATTGTAGCCACTGCTGCCCTGGGGCGCACTGACAGAAGCAGGGCCGGTGTTGTTCGAAATTCAGTTCCCCTGCGAAAATCAGTTTCCTCCGTGTTGGGAGCACCTCCTTCATATTAACCATTTAGGATTGGTCTGACCATTGGTTCTCTCTAAGATTAACCAGTAGGGGGAACATATTTTCACAGGGGAACTGAATTTCACACATCACCGGTGCTCCGCCCACGCACACCATGCACTGTGCGTAGAGCACCAAAAAATCCTGTTCATAAAAAAACCTCATGACGACAACACATTTAAAGCATGTTTAGATAAACTGTAATCAATACAAAACTACATGGCTCTAGAGTGGTTGCCCCCTGAAACAAAAAGTCTCCCGCAATAAAGCCATAGCAGTATGAACACAGCGCTCTGCTTTACACTCTGCGCACACTCACACACGCTTGTTCTTCTATCCTCATGGGGACTTTCAGCAAAAACATGCGCACACACGCAGTGAATCAACCGCGTTTTTTTTTTTCTTTCAAACCAGTCAGAAACGTTTTTTTAACTGTGGAAATTAAATGTGGACGGTTGCTTGCTCTTAAGTCTCAGTAGGCTTTGCAGTCTGGTTCTACTCCAGAAGCATGAAGAAGTTCACGTGTATGGCAGGCCGCTTTTATATATAATCGACTTCACCACAGTCATCTTCCAGGTTTTGAAAATGGTTTAATTACACAGCTTAGTTTTTTAAGAGACACATAAAATTCAACTAATACAAATAAAGTGAAGAATTTTTCACGTTATGTTATTTTCATTATTTTAAAAAGCTTTTTCTCGTTTAATAAAAATTAGCAATATTTCTGCTTTTACTTATAAAATCCTGAAGGCCAAACTACAGGAGATGCCCATCTGAGGGGCAGGTGTAGTCTAAAAGATAAAACCATGAAATGTTAATAAAATGTTCAACCCTTAAACATTTGCACCAATTATTTAAAATTTCTTTCATTTCATTTCATTTCGTTTATCTTGATGTTTAAGTTAAAATTTCAGGTCATAGCATCACTTTAAAATTACTTTTCAGTAAGTCATACGTCTACAATTCTGATTCAAATATAGAACTTTGTTTTTGCTAGATTGTTATCAAGTTATTTGTGAGTTAATATTGTCTTAATAGTCTTAATGCAAAAAAGTAATGTTAAATGTGATGTGTTTGCAAATTTGGGTGCACCTAACTTTTGTACTGGTGCACCTCAGGAAAAATGTTAGGTGCACCGGTGCAACCAGTGCAAAAAGTTAGTCATAGAGCCCTGCCCTAACGTATTTGCTCAGGAAAAAGTTGAATCTATGCTGTGTGAAGTTATTTTTCATTTCTGGGAGGGGGAGGGCACCCAGATGACTAGCACCTGGCCTGCTGCCGTGCACCGGCGCTACTGGATCGTCTGACCACCATCAGTAGGCAAGGTGGGTGAAGTGTCTTGCCCAAGGACACGTCTTGAGTTGGCTGGATGGGGGATCGAACCGGCGACCTAAAAACAGAAATAATTAAAGAAGGTATTAAAATGATCAAATACCAAACTAAATTTAGTAGAAAAGAGAACAGTGAACACACATAAGATAAGCTAAAAGCAAAAGTAGTAAAGCAATAGCGAAATGGAGAAATAGTAGCAAAAAGCTAAAAGAGGCAAAGCAACAACAAAAGCTTGGGTTAGCAGAACAGTAGCTACAGACTAAAATAAACAAAACAGTAGCAAAACGATAAACTAAAACAAGTAAAATAGTATCAAATTTAAATTTAATGAGAGTAGCTAAAAGCTAAAACCAACAAAACTGCAGCACAACAGGGTTTATATCCCTGGTTTAAAAAAAGTTTATTTATTTTACTTTGAATATGTTTGCTGTTTTATCTCTTCTTGTGCCCAAGATTGTATCGTTTTGTCTTCTGTTTTTGTTTGGATTGTTTTATGATTTTTGCTCTTTTGTGAACTTGGATCGTTTTAAATCTACTCTTTAAATAAAAGTGATTGATTCAAAGTAAAACTATGTACCTAAAAAGTAAAATGAACAAAACACTAGCTCAAATATCATTCATTATAACAGAGGCTTAAACAAGAAAAACAGCAGCTAAAAGGCTAAAAAACCATAACCAGTAGATACATTGAGTAAAATGTAAATTAAAAGCTAAAATGACCCTAATTGTAATTACAGCTAAAAGTAGAAAAACTGTAGCTATAAGCTGAAACTACAAAAAAGTAGCTAAAAGTAGCACAAGATAAAAATAGAGC
Organism: Austrofundulus limnaeus; assembly: GCF_001266775.1. Lineage (NCBI taxonomy): Eukaryota > Metazoa > Chordata > Actinopteri > Cyprinodontiformes > Rivulidae > Austrofundulus > Austrofundulus limnaeus. The sequence goes on from NW_013953034.1 coordinate 219,015, forward strand.
CACTTTGCTTAAGCAGAAGAAAAAGAGTTTTCAATTTGCTTCAATGAGAAAAAAACATTTTCATTTAGAGATAAATATTTTGAGAAGTATAAAACATTTCAAATACCAAGTCATAGCGGTCTATTCCTGACTGAACTGAACATTTTGATATAGGAAGGGTAAAACAGTAAAAATATTCAGAAGTAGTTTTAGTTTTTTTAAAAATAGCGGAAAATATTAACAGGAAAACAACAACAGGGTGAACAGAGCTGGTCTGATTTCTGTCACCATGACATTCAAATTAATTTGATGCTCATGAAGACACAACTCAGACTCTGGAGGACTACTTCTGCCCATGCCTGCCTCCGCTCTGCAGGATGAAAAAAAAAAAAAAAAGAAAAAGAAAAAAGAAACAATTAAAGTGGCTCGGCAAAACGCTGATCTAAAATCTGACATCATCCTCTCTGCCTCTCAGGATGAGCTCATCCTCCTCTAACTCTCTGCCTTCCTCTCCTCTGAGTGTTGGAGAGGAGCCAGGCTGAGTAATCTGAGAGAACATGTGAGCGGATGAACTGTGTCCAGGTGTAAGACCATTAGATTACTGGTGATGTGATCCAAGAGGACAGGCTTTCTTTCATTGATTCTGAAACTGGTGAATCACTTTAAACTGCGGGAAGAATTTAACTCTTTTATAACCATGGTTGAAAGTTAGAAAATAAACTTTAAATATGAGATCATTTAAATCTTGCAGAGACAAAGCAAAAGGAAAAGCAAAAGGCTGGAGGCCCTGTTGGGTTGGTTTGACCTAAATTGAGCCCAGACGTCACATTTCTGCATTTCATACTCATCCAAAGGCTTGAAGTGTCTGTAACCATAGCAACAGGGACTTGAATCCTCTCTGTAAGTAAAAAGTTAGGATGAGTACAGACAGACTGACTTTATTCTGAGTTAACCTGTCAGAAGGAGAAGAAAACTGTTACTGGCTGAGGAAAAGATGATTGTTTCTGTCATTTACAGCCAGTCAGAGTGAAGCAGCGTCTCCTCCATTTTCTGCACATCAGGGATGCAAACGCAATCTTATATTATATCTCCTTTGATGCCTTAAGATCTGGAATTTGAATGGATTTTTCTATTTAGTCCTGTTTAACTGCCCGAATAATTAAGCATAAAGAAGTTCCATTGTCACATTAAAAGGTTTATTCTTTAGCTTTGAAAACTCTGTCTCACCCAGTCTGTCTCACCCAGTATACGGCCCTGAGTTTAATCAGCAGCAAAACTAAACAATCAAGGCTTCTCTCTACTCRGCCTGCTTGTTACACTAAAGATTTAAATGCTGCTTGTAAATCATAACATTTAATAGAATTGTAAATTTACTTAAATAGTGCTTTACTCTGCAATCTGTGCCCTCATTTAAATAGCACTTCATTATCTCTCTACTAAGCTAACATGTACAAATCAATCTACTAATCAGTGTGTTAAATCACACATATGTAGGGATTCAGTGTCTTGGTTAGGTTTAGGTTAACCCTAACCTCTCTTGTRGAACCAACTTCCAGTTTCTGTCCRTGAGGCTGACACTCTGTCTACTTTTAAGATTAGACTGAAGACTTTCCTTTTTGATAAATCCTATAGTTAGACTTAGGTTTCCTGAATTATTCTTCATTTCTGCTGCTATAGACTTAGACTGCTGGAGMACAAACTGAGCACATTTCCTCACTCGGCTGTTGTCTTTAGTCTCTCTTCTCTACATGTTTATTGTAATTATTTCTATCAATAACTTTTTTCTTTTTGTCTCTTTTCCAGAGGAAGGTGCACCTGGACCAGT
>NW_013953034.1:222358-226944 GCF_001266775.1 Austrofundulus limnaeus
GTCTATCCCCCATCCTCAAAAAAATAAAAAAATAAAAATAAAAAAAATAAAAAAAAGAATGTAGAAACAATTCAAATCTTAGATTCTAAGAGCTTCTAATATCTAATGGTTGTTCATGGTTGAAAAAATGGTTGTGCCATTCTGCATCATTACAAATAACTTCATTTCTGGACATTTATGGTTTGATTTCTTTGTATGTATGGATCACTTGGGTTGTTACCAACATCTGGTGAACATTTCATGTCATTAGCACCTCTAGTAATATATTTACTGAGAAAAATGGTGACGTGTTCAATACTTATTTTACCTGCTGTATGTTGTGACTTTGCGCTAGATAAATAAACAGAATTGAATTGAATGACATCCTTTTTCCAGATCTCTGATTGTTGTCTCAAAGTCATCTCCTCCTGCATTAAGGACAAGCTTTTTCAGAGCTGGATACTCAGCTGTGATCTCCAGAATCTTCACTTTACTATGAAATCAGACACCATCTTATCAGCAAAACTGAACCTTGGCTTTTTTCCTTTCAAAAACTTTTAAGCTCACCCACAGCTTTGTCAGCTAAAACCAGTATTTCGTGGTTAGAGACTGTTTCTTTCCAAACTCTGGTTTAGGGCGTTATGTCGCAAGGCACTTCCTCACTAATCAGAAACGCCTCAATTTGTCAGGTTTGTGTGTAGGAATGAACCCAGATCCAGACTGAGGACGAAGTTAAAAATAAAAATATTTATTTAACAAAACAAAAGGTTGACGTGGCAGCAAATAACTAGTAACACTAGGAGACAATGAGGAAAACCAAAGCCAGATAGGCAAGCCATACAATGGTCCAGCGAGGATATGGAGAACATGACCACTATTAATACAAACAGAGGGAGAGAGGAAATGCAAACACCTGGAGGGAAGGCTGATTGGTGATCACAGACAGGTGAGGATGATTAACTGAGAAACAGTAGGGAAACAAACTGAGGAGAACTGAGAGGTGGTGACACAAAGAGAAAACAGAACAACAGACAACACAATTCTCACACAATTTTAAGATGATTACAGCAGGGACACGTATTGATCTCACCTTACTTTGATGCCCCCAGCTTTAGAACAAACCTGTCCCATGCCCGAGATTCCAGTGTTCCACATGTAAGTGACTTTGGATGACAGAATTTTTTTCTTTTTAATTTCTTCAAGGCTCTTCTTATGCAGAGCCCTGAGGCTTTTCTTCACATGGCAACCCCCTATAGGCAGTGGTCAGTCTGACATAAGGTGGAAAGGTGCTTGGTTCACTGGCCATTATTTTGGTTCCTAGTCAGCCTTAGTAAGGAATTGGTCTGAGAAGTTGAATTCCTTAGATTCCCTTTTTCTCCAGCAAAACAGTGTTTCTGTGTAACATTTGTTGTACTTTGTCTGTGACTCTGGTTTTTGGCTTCACGATGGACAATCCAGGGTGATCACATGCTCTTACCCACACACCCCCTGCCACTCTTTGAATGGAGCCTGGAGGATTAGTGTACTTTAAAATGTTTGATTTTTGATGTGAGGTTAAAATCAAAACAGCAAAAAACATTGATGCATTGTTTTTTTTAATCCCATGTGAAAATTAATGATGAAGTGACAATTTGTTTTTGTGTTTGGTTGTCAATTAAAATTCAGTTGAACAAATGGTATACTGACCATTTTTCTTAAAAGGTCGTCCTTCAATCTTGCTCATCTCTGATTCTAAGTTAAAGATTGGCCACCAGATGTCGCCATAATTTTATTAAATGTTTTAACCCAGAACCACTGTACTCAGTTGTTGCTTTATTCTGTGGTTCAGAAAAGTGATTGATTTCTTCATCTCACTGATGGCTCCTCTCCACACCAGACAACACATCTGTCAGGCAGTTGCAGATGTTAACTCTTTTAATGTCACATGGAGTGACTTGTCATTGAACTGAGGTGGTCAATCAAGATGGACGGACAGACTAACTATTAATGAATTGGTTTTTCTATCCTCAAGGTGGATTTGACATTGATTTCCATTTATTTTTCAATCATTTCTAAAGCCAAACCCTGGCCTATTACCCTAAACTTAACCCCACACCCAAAATTTTAATTTGTACCCATGAGGACCAGGCTATGGTCACCAGTTATTTTTTTTTTAGTAATTTTATAGGCTATCCCTGATCATTTCACCTAAAGTTAACCTCACTAAAACTAACCTGAACTCAATTCACATTTTGGTCTTAAACCTAATTCCCCCAACCGAAATTAGCAAATATACCCGTGGGAACCAGGCTTTGGTCCCCACGATGCACATTTGGTCCCCAAGAGGCTGCCTTTTTCTGGAAAATGGTTTCCACGATGTAGAAAAAATGTGCTCACACACATAACTTTCTAGTTTCACAGAAACTTGGAGCCATTAGGTGGCAGGCAGGACCCTCTGAGTAAATCCTCCCCTAACCTGACACTTACCCTGAACCTAGTCACCCCTGAATTCAAATAAAACCAATGTAAGGAGCAGTGGGTCCTCACAAGGCAGTGTTCCTATGAAAAATGTGCCTTACAAGTAAACAAATTCAAAGACACACATGTACAGGATTCACTGAATGATTGTTGCAGGAGAGAGGACGATGACACATTTTGACCACCAGAAGGCGATGATGCTCAGTGGCCTCAGAAATCCACTGAGAGCCAAAACTGGTTCAGATCATTTCTTTATGTTCTCTGATATCTTTACAAAAGTGTTCTGGGCTTTGAACAACAAAAATAGGATTCTGAAAGCCCCAGTGTGTTAAATCAGATGACATCTATCGATAATTATCATTTAAAATAAAATATATACATTTTCTATTGTTTGAGAAAAGAGCAGTTGGTTCTTTTAAAATTAATGTACATGTTTTCATTTTGGCTTTTGAAGTTTGTTGTTTTTCTGGTGGCGCTGCATGTTTAAAATAGTTTTTGATGACCTTTTGTCAATGTTTGTATTATAGTGCTCCCAATACTGACTGCATAATTCACTTTCTGTTATGGTTCCGTTATGTATAATGTTATGATCCAGGTAATAGTTGCTGTCTCTTTAAGAGTGATGACGTTTTGGAGGCGGGTTTTAGTTCTACGCATGCACAGCGCCATGTTGGCTCTTGTTTAATAAATGCGACTCAAAGAGTCTTGATGTGAGAAGTTTTCGGCTCGTTTTTTTCCGCCAAAAAGGCAACTTCCACAGTATGCTGTTTTTAATCATATCCTCTGATTAGCTCCATCACGGTTATGTTTTGTTTGTGCAGCTTATTCAAATATATTTGGAGTCCCAAGTTTTGGACACAGCCTTAGTTTCCAATAAATGTAACAAATATGGCCATGCTTATTTAAGTTGATAGGTGAGTTCTTGTTTTTTTTACTTTTGTTAATAAAAGTGGCACCAGGGCTGTTCTAAGTGGCATAAAGTATGGACTGAATTAGGTGAAATAACTACAGGTTGGTACGTTTTATGTTTCGTCCTTAAGCTAAAGCATAAAGATCTATGGTAGGTGTGCACCACAGGCAGTAAAACTGTGTTCAGTTGATTATCCGGAGCAGTGGGTCCAGTACAAGTGTTGTCGTTTATCATTCAGTTACTAACCCTGCCTGCAGAGGGTTTGAGCTGTATGAGATCATGTTTAATTTAAAGCATTGAACTGTTACTTTAAGAGTTTTCACCACTGGGAGGGTTTTCCTTCAGGCTAGCCATCTGTACTGCAGGCTAATCAGCAAAGCTAATCAGCTAGCGAGGAAACAGTATGATGACTTTCCACTGAGGACAACAAACTTCTTTGTCCTCCGCTCTAAGGAAACTGATCAGGATGAGTGACTGCTCAAAATGAGAGACAAATGCATGAAAGTCTGAGAGAAAGACCTGTATATAAAAGATAAAGCCATGTGTTTTTTTTKTTTTTTTTTTTTTCAGTTTTTACACACTAAACTCCACAAACAGACCTGTCAGCCAGGTCCCCCCACCTGTTTAATAAATACCTCCAGCCTCCCCCTACAGTAACTGGGGCATATTTCAAGTGAACGGCCACAATTAGAAACAGATCCAGGTGGTGACTGACTGAACAAACAAAGACTCAGGCTCACACTGCTTTGACCTTTGGCCCTCTCTGGCAAATAAGTCTGAGGTAGCCTCCAGAGGAAGCCTGGGGTCTGAGCATGTGTTTTAGGGCCCACTGTCGAGGCTCACTGAAGAAAATTTACCTTCCATTTACAGCTACTGTTAACATCCTGCCCAGCAGCCGCAAGACAGTGGATATAGTGTTTTATACATGAACTCAGAGAATAATGAGGGATGGGTAAACAAAATGACAAAATCTTAAATGAAAAACTTTCTTTAACATAATGCATATTGACAGCTGAGTTTGTGGCAAAGTTTAAAATAAAAATCTTGTGCGATCAGTCAGGGATAACTGTTAAAGGAGACATATCATGCTAAATGCACCTTTTTTGCATTTATAAACTATTTTAATTTATTCTGTCCAGTTACTGCAAAGATATTTTTATATTATTTTATGGGTCAAATTTTTCAGTTTGTTCAAAATCTGCTGTTGCTTATTTCATTTCATTGTTTATTTCGTCACACT
>NW_013953034.1:229068-230899 GCF_001266775.1 Austrofundulus limnaeus
GTCATTTGTTTACTGTTGTCTCACATCCAATTTTGGAGTACTCACAAAACGAACCATAACAGAATAATCCAGCCAAATTATGAGTACTCCAGGGTGGAACGACAGTGAACAAATGCTTCAATCCCTAGCTAATCRGGGTAAACAGATCTCTCGTAATGACCAGAACATCCAACAAGCATTCRAACAACAACAAACACTAACCTCCAATTTGGACAAGTTGGGTGGTATGGTTCTTTCCTTGACCGAAAAAATAAATGCTCTCTTACCTCCTAGTTCCTCAGTTTTTGCTCCTGCTTCTCCACCTACTCAACCGGTCATCCCCAGAGAACAAAGCATCCGACCAAGACGCCATTTTGACAGTAACCCTAACCATTTTGGGGGATTCTTTTTACAATGTTCACTCGCTTTCAATCAGTCTCCCACTACCTTCAACTCAGATTCTTCCAAGATATCTTATATTATAGCCGCACTGCAAGGTAATGCACTTCGTTGGGCACATGCATATTTTTCCAACAGAGACGTAAACCTCACTTCGTTCTCTACCTTTTTGAATGATTTTAAAATTGTGTCTGACCATCCTCTCCACCAGGAGACAGCAGCCAGAAATCTTCTCACCCTCCGACAACACAACAAATCAGTAGCGGAATATTCCATCCACTTCCGCATTGCTGCCCAAGAGACCGGATGGGACGAAACCGCCCTTAGAGGTATTTTTTCAAACTCTCTTTCCAACTCTATAAAGGACCAACTTGCTACCAGAGACCAACCCGAAGACCTGAATGAATTGATTAATCTCGCTATTCGCATTGACAATCGCCTCCAAGAGAGAAATAGATCTCAGAACTACAGTTCCCACCATGCAGCAGTCGTTTCCACTCCATGTCCACTTCCTGCTTCCTGTGACATCATCGCCAACATAACAGCAAATACCACAGAAATAGAACCCATGCAGATTGGTCGCACCCATTTAACCCTGGAGGAGAGACAACGTCGCTTCAAGCCGGGCGAATGCATTTATTGTGGTAAGAAAGGCCATCTAATTGCCTCCTGCCCGGTTCGGCCTAAAGGCCGTACCCACCAGTAAGACAGGAGATACTGGTGGGTTCCTCCTCTAAYTCTCCTGAGAACTGTCTTACCCTACCTGCGACCATTTGCACAAATAATACTAACCTTCCAGTTGTTGTACTAATTGATTCAGGTGCAGAACAGTCCAGCAGCAGCAGTATCGTGGAACATCTTTCCATTACCCCTGAAGAGTTACCTACAAGCATCTCCATGACCGGGCTCACAGGCCAACCCATCTCCTCCATCTCTCAGAAAATCCCTCAGCTCCATACTGTTATTTCCGGTAATCATCATGATTTTGGTGAGTTTTTCATATTCCACTCTGAAAGACCCCAAGTTATACTTTGTTTTCCATGGCTGGCTAAACACAACCTTTCTATTGACTGGAAAAGCAAACATATTGTGAGATGGAGCGACTTTTGTTCTGAGAATTGTCTCAGATCTACTGTATCACCAGTTTACCCTACTTCTCCATGTGAAAAGATTGATTTGTCTTCTATCCCATCCTGTTACCACGACTTAGCACGTGTTTTCAGCAAAGACAAAGCTCTCTCTTTACCTCCACACAGACSATATGACTGCGCCATCGACCTCCTCCCGGGCTCTCCACTACCTTCCGGTAGGCTTTTCAACCTGTCAGGCCCGAAAAAAGAGGCAATGCGCGAATACATTGAGTCATCGACCACATCAGGTATTATCCGCCCATCTACCTCTCCTGTTGGTGCAGGTTTTTTCTTTGTGTCCAAGAAGGACGGGTCACTAAGAC
>NW_013953034.1:231694-233505 GCF_001266775.1 Austrofundulus limnaeus
CCAAGGACAGTGGCCAAGACCCAAGGACAGAAAACAACTCCAAAGATTCCTGGGTTTTGCTAACTTCTACCGACAATTCATCCGTAACTACAGCAGTGTGGCATCCCCGTTAACAAGACTCACCTCCACCCTCAAACCGTTTACCTGGGACTCTGAAGCAGAATTGGCTTTTGGTAAGCTAAAAGAACTTTTTACTTCTGCACCTATACTCACACATCCAGACCCATCTGTCCAATTTATTGCTGAAGTTGACGCTTCTGATTCCGGAGTGGGGGCTGTACTATCTCAAAGATCCACCACGAACAATCTGACTCATCCTTGTGCTTTCTTCTCTCGTCATTTATCCCCAGCAGAGAGAAACTATGATGTGGGAAACTGAGAGCTTCTTGCCATTAAGATGGCACTCGAGGAGTGGAGGCACTGGTTGGAGGGAGCTGAGCTTCCGTTCATCATTCTCACGGATCACAAGAACCTCACTTACCTCCAACAAGCCAAGAGGCTAAACCCACGCCAAGCCCGCTGGTCTTTGTTTTTCTCGCGATTTAACTTCTGCATAACATATAAACCGGGTTCCAAAAAATATCAAACCTGATTCACTATCCAGACAATTCTCCGTTTCAGACAACACCAAGACCGAACACATCCTTCCTCCCTCATTCATCGTGGGGACTGTATCCTGGAGAATCAAGGAGGTCATCCGAGAGGCTCAACAAATAGAACCTGACCTTGGTACGGGGCCCCCAAAACGGAATCTTCGTCCCATCAGCGGCTAGATCCGAGGTACTCACCTGGCTACACACTGCAAGATTTTCATGTCACCCAGGAGTCAATAGGATACTTACCCTGACAAAGAGATTTTTTGGTGGCCTACCCTTTACCGCGATGTAAAGGAATTTGTATCAGCTTGCACTGTGTGTGCACAAAATAAAAAATTCCCACAGGCCTCCCTCTGGACTCTTCCAACCATTACCTGCTCCTGGCAGACCTTGGTCGCTCATATCCTTAGACTTCATCACTGGACTTCCACCTTCAAAGGGTAATACTGTCATTTTAACCATTGTGGATCAATTTTTCTAAGGCTGCACATTTTGTACCATTCACAAAACTCCCCACAGCTTCTGAAACAGCACAACTTCTGGTTGAACATGTTTTTTGCATTCACGGGATCCCAAGCGATGTGGTGTCCGATCGGGGTCCTCAATTCACCTCCCAGGTATGGAAGATTTTTTGTCAAGCTCTTGGTGCCTCAGTTAGCTTATCATCCGGTTTTCACCCACAATCAAATGGGCAATCTGAAAGAAGCAATCAAGAACTGGAAGATGCACTCCGCTGCGTAGTACACCAGAAYCCATCCTCCTGGTCTACACATTTACCCTGGGTCGAGTACACACTAAATTCTCATGTTTCTGCTGCCACAGGTCTCTCACCCTTCGAGGCTTCTGTCAGCTATCTCCCTCCACTGTTCCCTACTCAAGAGTCTGACATCTCCGTCCCATCCGTCCAACATCATCTCCGCAGGTGCAGAAGGATCTGGAGACAAACAAGAGAGGCTCTGCTACGAACGAGGGAACAAAACAAGAGGCTGGCCGACAAGCATCGTATCCCTGCTCCCCCATATTCTGTTGGACAGAAGGTATGGTTATCCACCCGAAACATTCCACTAAGAGAGACTAACAGGAAACTCGCACCCAGGTTTATTGGTCCATATTCCATAACTAAAGTCATCAACCCTACTTCCGTCAAACTACAGTTACCCAGATCCATGCGTATACACCCCACTTTCCACGTCTCCCAGTTAAAGGTCTTTAATG
>NW_013953034.1:236110-239674 GCF_001266775.1 Austrofundulus limnaeus
TACATGTAAGGCTGGATTGACAAGTCTACCATTGTTGACATCCTTATACTTTCTTGCCATCTGCCATCACTAATAGGCACCTTCATATACTGTACATTCATTTTTGTACTGTACTGTACGGTGTATATACAGTATGTATATATAAATAAGCAGATGTGTTTATGTATATGTGTATTTGTGCATTGGTACATTACTATAYATCACATGTGTATATTGTGGGGTTTTGCTTGTTATCTTTTTATTAATCTTTCGTTATCTTCTCAGCCTCTCTTGTATTAAGCTGCAGTAATGTGCAAATTTCCAGACTGTGGGATCAATAAAGTTTTATCTTACCTTATTTTATCTCAAAAACTGTTTTTAGTCAGTAGATAACTGTGTTGTTGCTATGAAACTACAAACATGGCCGAACGGGATGGAGTCAAACGTTCAGCGACCTGGAGGGGGCGGGGTGTGAAATATCTCACTTGTATTTAAAGAGACCGCACCAAAACAGCTTGCTCTGAGGCGCAACTCTGAACAGGGGTAAAAGCAAGGAAAGCAAGGAGTCTGTGGAGCAACAAAAACGAGGAATTAAGACCAAAGTGTTGCAGTTTTATTTTAAATAGACCATAAGTGAATGATTTAGACGTGAAAAAGAAGGATTTAAACGCATGATATGATACATTTAAGTTCATGATTGGGATGACTCTCAGCCAGAGATGGGAACTCGTGACTCGGACTTAGACATGAGTCGCACTTAAGTCCGTACTATTAGAGACTTAGACCTGAATTGGGCTTGGACCCAAAAGACTTGAGGCTTAACTTGGACTTGTGGTTTGAGACTCGCAAACAACGCAAGTCTTTTTACTGCCCCGTTCACGATCCTCACTCCCTCAATACACATCCATGCTCTGCTCCCCTTCACTTGAGAATGGGAGGGACCAGCGCCGTCTAATGTTAATGACATGTACCCTACGTGACAAACAGAGCTTCAGCATGGCAGGTGTGTTGCAGTATATTCATTATAAGCTTTGCTTACAGAGACTTTATTCAACACCATGACAAGAGACTGGCAATACGCAAAGTGTGTGGAGTCCAAATCCAAAATTTGTTTTTGTGATGACTTGTGCAGCCCGTTTACTTTAAGGATTCTGGTTCATCTTCTTCACTGACATGCTTTTTATGCATTTAAAAAAAATTCTGGTATTTTATTGTAAAATCAGCAGGAGACTTGTTGGATTTGTTCTTTTTCAATAAGACTATAAGTGCAAAATACAGTTAATACTCTAAATGCTTGATTGTTATTTCAACCTTTCCCTTATCTGTATTTTTAAAACAGTATTATGCTTTATTAGAATAATTAAAACATAATACTATGTTTTAATATTTCATTAAAATATAGTATTATAGAATATAGTTAGAATACCTTTGATCAAACTGCCAGTTAAGTAATACATGCAATGAGACTTGGACTTCAGGTCAAGAGACTTGAGACTTGACTTGGATTTTTGGTCAAAGACTTGGACTTGACTTGCAAAAAAAGACTTGCGCACATCTCTGCTCTCAGCTACTATCAGAATAGCTCAACAGAGTCAGGTGGCTGTGGTGGCCACTTTGATTGGATTGACTTTAAAATCTATTGTAGACGTCTTTCCACACACTACTTTCTGAAAGTTTCATTTAAACGGAAATTACCCATTAATGGTGGAACACAGCAGCATGTAACAGAACTGTGTAATAATCTTTTACCTTTTAAATTTATTTTGTTGCATTGAAACATACATTTTAAATTTACAAATGATTTGAAATTTAATTTTATGTTAAATTAAGTAAAAAAAAATAAATTAAAGAGTTTTTTTGATTTTTTTTCCCTAATGGCCTACCAAACTGAAGTACTCATACTGGTATTTGAACACCCCTAAAATAGAGTATGCATATACTACTCARAATTTTCCAAGTGACATATTTTAAATGCATAAACCAACTTGGACTTACCTTAGCTCATTACTCTGGTCAGAATTAAACTAAATTGTTTCCTGTTGTAAGTAAAGTTGGTCTTTTTTAACTCACAGTTTTCACATCATGTTCTTTTTCCTGATTAGGACTATTCACTAACGTTATTACAGCTCTGCCAAGAGGTTTATTGTCTTTTAGCTCATTGTTGACACTTCATGGTCTTCAGTTTACTGGTCTGGTTTAGTTTTTTAGAGCCACAGCAGAATAACTCTGTTAAACCTGCACAACCCACAGTTGGTTGGAGGAACCTTTATGTGGACTCTGGTACCACTTGGCTGCATCCTGCTAGCTGTTGTTGTTTCCTGTCTCCTTTCTTCACTGCATTCTGCATTTGTTGTTGCTCTCTGAGGTGGTCCAGAAGTCAGTGCTGGTAATTTGGACAAAAAGCTTTTCTCCATTGTGTCAGCCAGGGTTCTCTTGTAATGATCATGTTTATCAATTCATCAATTCTGCAGAGGTTAAYGCACAGTTTAAGTCAGCCAAGATCAACTTATACTACTTTTCCTGCATGGGGGGGAAAAAGGATTTCATTACATTTTGTCCGTGTGGTGGCAACACATCAATTTATGTCAAAGTACAAAAACAGATCAGATATCATTTCATAACACTAAAATCAGTCCAAGTGTAAAAGGACCCGTTCATCTCAAACATTTTACATTTATGCCATTATAAATACCTAAACTGTAGATAATGTAAGATAAAGTAAAAGTGGACTGATTATCAATACAAAAACAAAATAACAAAATAAAAGCCTTGAATAAATGTATATCAAGTTATTTTTTTTTTCATTCTAGAGCTTTAAACTAATTTTCATCTTATGATCAGTAGAAATACAGCTAGAGTCATTTTGGTCAAACAAATGCACAATAAAATGTCACGATTCTTTTCTTAGTTTGGTTAAATTGACCAAAAGGTGAAAAAGTTATTGTGTTTTTGTCTTCTTGCCACTAAACCTACTGTAAGTTTAAAGAAACATGTAAACACTTTTTTAGAGGTGATGATTGAATGTTAAAAGGAAATAAAAAATGTTAAAGGTGTCTGTAACAACTGGAGTCTTTGCGAGGATCACAAAGGTCCATATTTCAGCGGATCTCGAGGAACCTGTCTGAGCAGACCATCTGTCATTAGTTCAGCCTCTTCACGGGGCTAAAGCCACATGTGTGTTCGTGGAAAAGTGATTTCTGCCTCTGATCTGGAGGCATGTTGGCTGACCGCCACACTCTCATAAACCAGGGCCAGACCTCTGCCACTTCTTTGATCAGCTCCTGTCTGAAGAACCGCCATCTACTTATCATGGCCCACTCAGAGATCTGATGATCGGCCACATTCCTCACGTGTTTCATCAGAGCCGTCTGTCTGAGGGGGGCTGGTGTTTCCTCCTTCCTCCACAGCACAGAACAAACGCACTGAATGCATCCCTTGTTCACTGAGCTGAAACAATAATTTGTAAATGTCCTGATGCATCTCAGTAATCCAGGTAAAAAAAATCAAAAAGAAAACAATTGTATAGGTCTTCTGGACGGGTTCTTCTCTAATGAAACGTTTCATCTCTCCTCCAAGAGACTTCTT
>NW_013953034.1:240140-241439 GCF_001266775.1 Austrofundulus limnaeus
TTTCATTAAAGAAGAACCCGTCCAGAAGACCTATACAATTGTTTTCTTTTTAATAATTTGTAAACTCACAGTGGATTGAGTTTAATGTGCCAGAATTCATTTGCAAATGTTTTCTACAGAATCTTTGAAGGGTGCCATTTCCCCTACTGTTTGATGGCTAATCCAACATAATGTGGGACATCTTTCAGCAATAATCTAATCTGACAAACTTCAGAGATTTCTGATGTATAAAATGTACAAGTATAAAGAGAACCAAGACCAAAAGTAATGCTAAGGCTGCTGACCATGGCTCATTAGGGTCAACATGGTAACCACACACCTGTGTCTCACTCCCTGATGCACTTAAYGAGCTAAAAAACACAGCTTAAAAAGTAAGCCTTGAAGCAGTCACTGTGTGAAAACCAGAGGTGGGCACAGCTACCCAAAATGTTTAGTTYGAAAACTGTCAATCATCTTACAAAAAAACATAAAATAAAATTTAAAAATTAGCTTTGCAAACACTAAACTCCCAAAACGATAAGTGAAAGCTAATGCTAACTGATAACCCAAGTTCTGTCGTTTAAACATTCGTATTAGGCACTGTGTCTGATGGTATTTGGTACTGGATCAGATAAACAACATTTGCCACAGAACGTGGGTGTTTAGTTTTTATGTTTCTATCATATTTTGTTGGTTATGCAACATAAATAATTGTGAATATAGGACTTTAAAAATGGGTAACAATGTTCTTTGTTTCATAAGCATGAAAGATGATACATGATGGATCCTGAGGCCTTTTGTACAAATCTAGGATAAGGGATTAAGCCAAGATTTCGGTGTGAACCTGAATTAATTAAGCCTTGAATCGTTGCATGAGCTACAAAGCACTTATGTTTCCATGGTAACAAGTGCTCTGAAACTAACCTGGTTCCGACCAGGTTTAAAGTGGAGCTTATTTAATCTGTTAATGTTTTTGAGCAGTAGACAGGCAGAAAATGTTCCTCTAACCAAGTTTTACAGTCTTATATCAGCTAAAAAGTATTTTTGATCTTGTTTTTAGACCAATATACTAAACAAGATCAGAATATGTTGGATTATCAATCTTGTTAATCTGAAAAGTTCTTTTTTAACTTCAAGACGTCTTACCAAGTGCAACTGTCAAACTGCAGATCATTAATCATTATTAATTTGAAAAGAATAAGGGTCTAATCTAGTAGTTTTACTTATTTTTAGATGGATAAGTTTTTCAGTGTCTGATCAGAAATCAGTTCTTCAGACAACTACATTTATTCTTTTTTTCTTTGCATTAAAATATTAAAG
>NW_013953034.1:242161-246772 GCF_001266775.1 Austrofundulus limnaeus
TTTTGAGGCTTTTTATACAGGTAAATGTCCAAAGAGGTTGACATGTATGGGACAACAAAATACAGACTTGTTGTTATTGAGTTTGTCAACATAAACCACTACCTGAGAGGCACTACTAGCCCCTCCCCCGTCAGAGTGTCGGAGCAGGACGAGTCAGTGCAACGTCAATCAAATGAGAGAGAGGGTGGGGGCGTTTGCTGCATGAGGTGGGTGAAAGTTTTATGGGTAGAGTAGTTTATTTTTCCTGTATTACTTCATTATAGTTTTTTAAGCGCCCCCTCCAGCATATGGCGCTCTAGGCGACTGCCTAGTTTGCCTATGCCAAGAGCCGGCTCTGTTTCTCTTCATCTCTTCATATATGAATCATAATTAACCATTAAACTGCTGGAAGAAGTGAGACTCASGYKWCTTACTGCGCATGCCTGATCAGGAAATCTTTGATCCACTCAGTGGGTCTAAAAAACAATCCGTGAACRTGCATTACTCCCAGATTATTTACACCTGGCTTGAATGAACCACCCTAATTGAGCGTGGTTTGGTGTTAGTGCACCTGATTACAGCTGTTTACAAGTTGAAGGCTAATTCAAGCTCAGCTTCTGAATTTAGAAATCTGACATTTGTGAAATAGGCCTCAGGTTTGGCAAACTGTTAGCCTAGCCTGTATGAAGTCATCTGCCCTTTTCTCCATTCTTTGTGCTCTTTGCCTGATGTCACAGCTGATAAGGCACTAATTATTGATAATTATTAGGCAGAACATTGCTTCAAAAATGACCAAACTCTCCCTTCAATGGTATAAACTTCTGAATATTACTAATGTCAGTTTTTATGTGTGTTTCAAATCTGAGATAGGACAAGTTAAAAAGGTGGTTGTGGTTGTATAATCATTTTTAGCAGTACAAATGCCAAAACAGCAGCCGGTCCAGCAATTTTAGATGTTGCATTTACGATGCAGAAGCACAAGTTGGTGATGTAACCCAGGGGTCTGCAACCTTTACGATCAAAAGAGCCAATTGTGCTCCTTGGCTCACTAATAAAATGTGTTCAGAGCTGCAAAACAAGCTACAACTGCRCTTATCAACTGGTGGTCCATGGGCCTTTTCAAGGCCTTTTCGGGAAATTTTACGGTCAGTGGAGGTGACATTAAAAAATAATGTTATTATTTTTATATTGTTTATTATTATACATATCAGAACAAATATAAAGACCATATTCATGTAAACAAGAAAAATACTGTATATAGTTTATAACAAATTTCATAAAAACAACTGAAATATTCAGGCATTTTTTTCTTATTATTATGTAGTCTTCAAATTGTTTATAGATAATTCTGATGGATTTGAGAAAAAAGATCATATAGAAATTGGAATATTTAAGTAAACAGGCTAACATGAGGTAACATGTTTTGTTTTACTTTTTGTATTGGTAGTATTGATCACAAATTTGCATACAAATTGATTTCTGTCATGGGCAAAAAAAATATTCTGTTATGTTTGGTCACATTTTCAAAGAGCCACTGCAGAGGGACCGAAGAGCCACAGGTTGCAAGACCCCTGATGTAACCCATACTGTCCCATTTCTCCAGTTTTTGCAGGCTTGTAACCTGAGCACTGGAACCCTTATGTGCACTTTGACTGAGTACACACTTCATAGAGGGGCCTAGTGTGAGTATTGGGACCGGGCCTGAGACAAAGCCTMTGTGTTCTTCTCCTTTGAACATCTGATCCTCATGTCTCCTGCCAGGTGTTCTCTATCATCTCCTCATTTCCTCACCTATATATTCTGTGTCTTGTCTTCACTTCCCTGTCGGTTCATTGTGCATCCTGTGGCCAGTCTGGTTGGTCCTCTGGGCTCCTCAGTGTCTTAAGAGTGTTTTATGTTGTTCGGCAGCATTTTGGTTTTTGTAAATAAATCTCTGTATATATATTTTTTTAATCCTGAGTTTTGCCTGCTCCCTGGGTCAAATCTACACACAGCCTGAGGATATATAAAGCTTGCCTGCATTTTTTGACAGGTTTAGACAGCTTAAAAGATGAGGAAGATTAAATTTTGAAGGATGTTTCTACAGTCTATGTCTAGAGCTCCAAAGAGGGCTTTTTTACTCCTCTGAATTTTGTCCATACAGGGTCATCAAAAGTTATGGCATACTCTCAGTTAAGATACGTTTTTGTTTGTTTTGTTTTTTAGCAAATCAAAAGTCATAGAAATAAAGGATTGATGACTGAATGGTGCTTATGCATTAGCACTCATAGTAAAAAATAACTATCCACTCATTAAGATCATGTTCCTCCATTCATCTGGTTTTATTTGCATTTTCAGTTTGAAGATGAAAATGGGCAGACATTTTTTAAACAATTTTCATATCCAAAAGGTGTCAGTGCATCAAATGATTTAAATGTAGTAAAATAAATGTTTAAAATGATATATCGATGCAATAATGTGCTCATAAAATGCTTCAGTGCTGCTTTGGTTGATGCTTGATAGTGGAATGAACAGGCCAAAAGGAGATAACTAAAAACACATTTTGGATTTGAGAGTTCACTGAGGAACAAAATAAACCATTTCCCCCACCTCAACTGTCATACTTATTGTGTTTCTGAACGCCTCAGATCTGAAGACTCTGGGTCATGGTTGGAGTTTCCCCAGTGGTCCTCTTTAAAAGCAGGAAGCAGAGCCTCCCTCCGTCGCCTCTTTCTCCCTCTGCTGTAAATCACAGCAGCTGGACCTGCAGGGGGCAGAGGGGAACGTAAAATATTCAGCTCGGACACGCATGAGAGACCATGACAGTGCTGCTAGGAGGACAGATGGGCTTCAGCGGACCAGGACAGATGGGAGACAAACGAACTGACGCCTCTGACTTGGACACGTGGTGGGGTAAAAGGGCAAACATAAGTCCATCAGTTTGAATTGGGCCTCACAAACAGCATTTCTAAGGTTTTTACTTTAGCAGGCAGGAGGTGGTTCAAAGACTGCCGACAAGTAGAATTACTCAGAGGAAAAGGAACAAATTTATTAGTCATTTAATGGATTTGATACCACATCTGGTTCCTAGTCTGGTCTGGTTTTAATCACTTCAAGCTGCTTACTTAAATTCTGTCAATTTTTTGTCTGTCTGCTACCCTTGGGGTTTGTTTATAATGGATGTTTTGGCCATTTTTGAAGTGAGGTTATAAACAGTTAATATCTTACCTGTTGTAGATAACTCTGTGAACAGTTTCATTTTGGAGAAACAGAGTTTAATTCTGACAGGTCTGATAAGCTAATAKCATGTCTGCATTAGACCAAAGTGGATTGCTGACATCTTAAAAACAGCTCCAATTTCCATAAATGTCCACATTTTTTAATAGGACCAAAGGTTGTTTTAAAAAAAAAAACATTTACACATCATCAGTTTCACATTTCAGTTAGTTACATTTATTTCTTTGGTTTTGCGAGACAAAATAACCACAAAAGCAGCTAGCTGCACTGCTGTCATTGCACCGGATGCCTCGGGAAAGAATAGAAAAAAAAAACTGTGTGAAATCACTGCTTTGGCGCTTAAACTTTTTTATTAAGATAGTCACCTCAGAAAATATGCATCTTCTCAAGTAACACCTTTATGACAGACATTATGAAGCATTATTATTTTATAGAAACTGGAAAACRGTTCAGACACCAAACCATAACCCTGGTTGAAAACAATTTATTGAGGTCATTCAAAAGAATGTTTAACTCATTGCTCCTAACTTTACCACAAAACCAAATTCAAAATGCCTGAAACATTCCTTTAAAAGGTCATTTCACTCTTACATTTAAGTGAGTAAGTTTTATTATTTTATTTAATTTTTGAATGAAAGTAAATATTCATAACACCCCTTAGGAAGGTAAGTTTTTGATGATCAAAATGCTGAAAAACTGCAAACCATTTTTAGGGGAACAACTCTGTTTTAGGGCTGGAGTTTGTGTCAAAGATAATAAATTGTGCTGTGCTGCGGGTAGAATTCAAAAGGTTAAGTTGTATTTTTTGAAGTGAGGTTTTGTTGGGCTGTTATCAGCAGTCAGTATCTTACCTGCAGCAGGCAGTAGCCTAAACAATTTCAGTCTGGAGAAGTTCAGATGAGTTCAGTTTGAATTAGAAGTATGAGCGCAACAAAAAATGTTTCCTGTGTAAAAAGTCCATGATAGTGAACAGGCCCAGATTTAAGACTATTATTGTGAACCGTACCTGTGAACAGTTTCATAAACATGCTTAAGGACTACCAGTCGTATCTATTGTACAGTCAAGATCTGAGTTTGACTTTTGCTTTTACCTCATACATAAAACACCGGAGACACATAAAAACAACCAAAAACATTTGCTGCTTACAGTTCTAAAATTAATAAATAATAAGTAAAGTTTTTTGCACAGTAAGCTTTTGAGACTTTTGTTCTACTCTGTGTGCCTGTCTTATTTTGAGTGCTGTCAGGGAGTGACAGACACAGGTGTGTGGTTACCACGACAACCAATAAGCCACTGGCAACAGCATTAAAGTTTCTTTCTTGAACCTCTTATAAATTTTATAAGATACAACAGAACGTCAGCTTAGATCAGAGCTTAGTTCAGCCCAGTTGTTGATTAATTAATAAGCTATCTAT
>NW_013953034.1:249361-252150 GCF_001266775.1 Austrofundulus limnaeus
AGTATATATACAGTATATACTGTATATAAACTAATAAATAAGCCTACTCCAATAAGAGCCTTATTGTAAAGTGGTACCAAATAAACATTATTACTATAATTACAAACTACATCTGGAAGATAGCCTTTATTCTTTCACACAGGAAAGAGGGCTTATTGAAKATTCAAGGTCCTAGCGACCATAACTATGTCATATGACCACTGCCCTACAAACAGGAAAATGGCTGTTATTCAAACTGTCACCAGGCAGCTTAGAGGAAGTGTGGAATAAATATACTGCACCAGAGGGAGCACGATCCAACCTGTAGGGGTTTAGTTGGGATAAAACAAAACTATAGGGGAGGACTATGGTAAGTGTGTTATTTTGACATGTGTTACAGTGTGTGTCAGGTCTGAGAAAACATTGTACTGTGTTCACGTTACTATAGTACGGCTTTGTTTTCATTGTCATTTCATCCTTTTTTCTCATTTAGTTCTGGGACTGAATGTGCATGACAGCCTCACGCTGTTGTTGTTGACCTTTACATTCAGCATTTGATCCCAGACCAGCATGACTCATGGCCTGAAACAGCACAAACTGAGCCAACGTTTGCAGTTTTTTGACATGACTGCTCTGGAAGTCTAAAAAGAGAAGGTTCTGTTTGCCTTAAAACCCTCTTAATTGTTATTATTTTTACTTTAACTGTTTAAGACAAAGATGGCTGCTGGTTGCCACCAGGCAGGGCACAAAGAATGCGGAGGAGGCACAGATCAAACTTACCACCCAAAAGACAGTCATGCAGAATGAAAAGCAACAACAGCCTCAGCAGCCAACTCCATTCTCCTGCACCAGATGTGGCAGCGACTGCCACTCACGAGTTGGTGTGCACAGCCACTCCAGGAAGAGCAGATGAACTCTACAAGAGCTACACAATCATCTTCTGAGACGGACGGATGCCGACAACAAGGGCAGATGACGGCTGCTGGTTATTTTTATTTAACATAGCTTTTGCATTTGCCAAATCTAAACAAAACATTTTATATGCATATTACAATAAACTGTGCTTCAAGGACAACTTTGTCATCAAGCTACAGCAGTGCATGCAGGCTCCACATCAAAGCTATGTTTTTTAAATTGTGCCACCACACTCAACATAGAACCACACAGATAAAACATTATGAGAAACTTTTTGCACACTCAAAACCACCTGCTTCGAATGTTATCATCCATTAAATGGACGTTGTTAGTCGTTATCAGTCCCATAGAATTGCTTCAGACTGTCAGCTGGTTAGTATGAGGCATAAAGCCACTGAGATTTTTTATGCAATCTGGTTAATATGTAGCCTGGCCCTTGCCTTCCTACGCAGCTCCGCTCAATTCTAGTTTCCCTTCKCTGCTCCGTCTGGGACTTCTCCCACTGAGATGGATTTCACTGGCAGATTTTTAGCCGGGCCAATCAGAGAGCAGAACGTCAATTCTCTGCGCAGTGTCTGCTTGTAGTTTATTTTACCTGGGCCAATAAGAGAACAGAAGGTGGAGTTTTGAATGACGTCGACTTTCTGCGCAGTGTCTGCTAGCTACTTTAGCATACGGCAGTGGAGGAAGTAAATGAAGACAGTCCGTGTTGATAAGGCTTCCAAATTTAATTAAATTTGTCTGACAAAGCAGCAGTTCTCATTTACAGCCGTCTCATTCGGCTCGGTACTTTTCTCCTCTCAGTAGGGTTGTTTACAGCACACGCGATTTCCGCTTAGCTTCTTAGCTTAGCCTCCTTCACACCGACAACACACATGCTTCAGCAGAGGCCACGCCTCCTGCAAGAAACGATTCTCTATGCATCAAGTCCAGACCCTTGTACGAAGCAAAGTGAAGGACAGGCTCTGGTTTAAACCAAGCTAGTTAACATGAGGCATAAAGCCACTAAGGTTAATTTTAGAGAAAATGACATGGGCTACAATAAAGTAGACCATTGTTGCAGGCCCAACGTAGAGCAATGGGTAGAATGCCGGGCCAGAGAGCGGGAGAGCAAAGACCGAGACCAGGCACAGGTAGCAAGAAAACCGCACCTCACCCACACCCTGGACAAAAAATCAATTAAAATATGGTTTTGTTATTTACACATTCAATGTCATTGATATATTAACCCACTTGGGGGCACCGTTAGGACAGCCCACCAGGGTGCACCGTCGGGACAGCCGGAAGCCACTCCATGGGACCAATAACCTGCTAGACGGCATAGTCGGGACAGTCCAAAGCCATTCTAATGGGACTGATAACCTACTAATAATGTCCATTTAATGGACTGATAACATCAGAACCGGCTGCTCAAAACCATCATGGACTTATAAAACTCTATGATGCATAATGTACAGCTCACTGTCAGCTTAAAGGATGTCTGTTCTGTCAAATACAGATGAAATTTGCAAGGATAAGTTCGTAGAGCACCTGCAAATAGGAAAAATAAAACATCTAATTTTAAATGTGGTTAAATAATAAAAAAAAAAGGCTTATAAAATGCTTGGTTTTAATTTTTAAGTCCTAGATAAAGCAGAATAAAAATAAAGTGTACTGGTACTTCCCAGTAATTAATGATATTGATTAAAGGTGAAGACTATAATGAATTAGCTGAAGACAATACCTGCATAGAGGATGTCCAGCTCCTCAGGTGGCAACTCCTCTTCTATGGATCCCTGATTAGTTGTAACATTAGACTGTATTTGATAAACATATATTTTAACTGTAAAATAAAGACTGTAAAAATACTGTAGGATGTTTAGTATTGTACATTTTTTTAAAATTTATTTTAACAC
>NW_013953034.1:253711-254885 GCF_001266775.1 Austrofundulus limnaeus
AAACTAAATATCCTACAGTATTTTTACAGTCTTTATTTTACATTTAAAAAAATGTTTATTAAATAAAGTCTAATGTTACAACTAATTGGGGATCCCTTTAAAGGGGACTTAATATGCAAAATTCACTTTTTAAGTTTTTTTTTACGTACACTTGACTCTGTACTAAACCTACCTAAAGTACCTAAACAATGCACTGAGAGGTATTTTTATTATAACAACAACGATGTGATCTGTCAGATCTGCTCGTCTGAAACATAACGATTATCCAAGGTCTCATAAATCCACCTTTAAATACAGAAAACTGTTCAGTCTCTGTGCAACTAGAAAACAAAAGTGTTAAAGTCTGTAAACATTAGAGTGTAAATAAAGTGACCAACATTGTTTTAAACTGTCTGCTCTTTAAAGTGGATGTGTAATTGAAGAGAGTGTTGCTCACAGTGAAGCTGTTAGAAGATAACTATCTGCCAATTTAGGCCCAAATACAAACTGGTTGAGTTACGAGCCAGTCTGTTAACAAACTCAGCCTTTATCTGTCCTGTTCTATCATTTAAACAAATCATTTATTCAGTGTAAGAAAGGCTGTTGGCAGAAACACTCTACTGTTTTATTTACATGCTACAAATGTGGTCAAACAGCTTTAATGTGAGAAAACTGGATTATTTTGTGTTTTTAAAAGAAAAGGAGACAAAAAGCTTATTTCACTGCAGATGATAGTTAAACTGTGTGAGACAATCCTCCAGCTGCCTCAAACATGCAGAAAGAAATAAAACAATAAAATCTCGGGGTCTTGTAACTGAGCTGCTCCTGTGTAACACAGGGAGTCACAGGTTCATCAGATCAGGACACCCCCCTCTAAGGGTTCTGGACACACCCCACTGGTTAGGAGGTCCAGGCAGACCCAGAGCTGAGGGTCCTTGAAGGCATCAGTCAGGACTACACCGGCCCACCTTTTCAGACGTTAACAGATCAGTGACCTGCTCAGAGGTGCAGAGGCCCAACAATGGTGGGGTGTCTCAGTCCCCCCTCTCCAGCTCCAGGTGTCTTCTAAAGCAGAGACTGTTAACCTATGGGCCGCGGCCCACAGCGCCACCTTGAGGGCCTCGAAAGAACAACAGTTTTTAACTTTGGGCCACAGAGGGCCGTGGGACCACATTGATTTTGAATAAGGTGTAAT
>NW_013953034.1:255738-259432 GCF_001266775.1 Austrofundulus limnaeus
TAGTTATGGTAGTTATAATGTAAATACAATAAAAATTAAACCAAGATTTATAATAATTATCATTTTGATCCATACATTGGTAATGTCTGACTGGGCCTCGTGACACTTTATGTTCAATAAATTGGCCCTGAGGTCACAAAGGTTCAGAACCCCTGGTCCAAAGGGACTGAGGTGGTCAGGACACGTGTAGGAGCGTCTTCTGAAAGACTCTAATGTCTTCTGTCTCTGCTGCAGTGCCATGAATATCTGTCAGAGGTGAAAGTTGGCAAGTGGTCTCAGCAGACCCTCACTGCAGATTTGGGTTGACCAGGTCTGTCCAGCACCCCTCTGCCAGCTGGTAATGTGTCCAGAACATGCAGCTGCAGATGAGATGATACGACTGTCTTCAGTCTGTGGTCCAGGGTGTCCTGGTGGACTTATGGACATCTTTATGTCTCAACATGGTATTTATCATGGACCATGACTAACACACAAGTCCAATAACAAAACACCCGTTGGGTTCAAATTAAAGAAGCCTCTCCTCCCAATCACAGCCCTCCATGGTAAACTGTGGGACTTGAAGCCCCCCAGAAAACCGATGGAGTCCACAGCCTGACCACCATTCAGCACCCCCACTATAAACCATGATAAAACTGGTTCTGAACTGCTGTTCAGCATCAGGCTCGTTCCTCTGCAGAGAGCTGACTTATTAAACCAGAGTCAGACTGTAAAGGGATGACTTTCCACGGCCCTCGTTAGATGGTCTCTCCTGCAGGTGGTGGGCTCACAGGAAGTTGTTGTTCAGTARCCCTGAGCCTGACTGGGCTCTATAGATGGAGCCCTGGCCCCCCAGTGGATGCATAAATCCCCTCCCCCAGACCTGGCTCCAGGATGGGGCCTTGAGCTAGAGTTATACTTGACGCATCACGCAGGGCACCAGGGTGCGCACGTCGAAAGGGACTCAGTATTGCCGTCACTGGCCCTGCGCTTTGGCCCCGTGCGTTGTTTAGGCGTGTGTTGTGCACCGCCGATTTTTTGAAACTCCACAAAGACTAGTGTGTGTTCCACTGATGACCACGAAGCTGCTCTCATATACCAGCATTTACATCATCCCTCTACGAGAGATCATAAAGATGTTCAAATGGCACAGAAGGTTTGGAAGCAGATCGCTGAAGTGATGCAGAAACATGAATCTGTGTAAAATGAACTGCGTGTTCTGGTAACGTAAATATAAATTTACTTATCTGAAAAATAAACCAAAAGAATGTCTTAGAATTACTCTTTTGATCAGTACTAATAAAAAACTTGATTTTTAATTAAAAAATTAAAATTTGAGGATTTTCCCTGTGAGGCAGCAAAGCTTTCTTTTGATTCATGATGGGAATTTACAATACCATTTCAACAAATGTTCTTGTTACAATTATAAAAGTCTGTTTCATCCCTGGAGTGAAACTGTTGATGACTGAGAATAAGACGATATGCAAACAAAACTGAGAAGGAAAGTAGCAGTGGATATTTCTGTGTAGTTTCATTTTATTTGACATCATTGACACTGAAACAGATTTAAAATCTAAAGGTACAAGGCCAGAACAGTGGCAGCTCCACACTTAGTTAGCAAAGGAAAAAACAACTTCAAATTTAAAAAAGGAAATGAAATAAAGTTGTGTGACATCATACTTTTCTTCTTCTACATCCGTTTCTTGCAACCTATGCACAGGTTTTAGAGGTACTGCCACCTGCTGGTCCGTAAAAGAACAGCACTTAGCCGTGCACCGCTGCACGTCAACTATRAATACAGAGGAGAAACTGTAAACACAGAACCGGCATGGCTCAGTGCACGCGCACTCCAGCCGGTGGACCAAAGCAAAAGTATATCTTGGGCTTAAGATGGAGCCCTGGTCCCCAGTGTACGCATAAAGTCCCCTCCCCCAGACCTGGCTCCAGGATGGGGCCTTAATAACATCCAGGACCAGTCTGGAGACCCCCCACCTCACCCCCGACAGCTCTGAGCACCATTCAGCTCCACCACTAAAACAAACAAACTCACAACACACTACACAATACACAAAGTTTCCCTCTGTCAGCTCAATGTCTTCTTTTGAGAGGAACACATCTGAGATTCAACTATCTGAAACATTATTCTGGGCATCAGTATGATGTTAGGAGGAAGTACCATGAATGTATGATATGTAGTATTAATTGTCTAGTATACTGTAGTACTTGTGTTGTATGAAGTGTGTGTGTAACTGTGCACGCTTTAAATCTGCCAGAGCACTTCTTTTTGTCCTCTGTCCAACTAACCGTGGTGAGAAACAAGCTTCAGCTGTAGAGAGTTTTCATTGAAGCAGGTCCTTAGATCTCAGACTGATCTGATGTGTCGGTCTGTCCCAGCTGGCTGCAGGCTGAGCAGGTTCCTCAGGCTCCTCAGGTTCCTCAGGTTCCTCAGGCTCCTCAGGCTCCTCAGGTTCCTCAGGCTCCTCAGGCTCCTCAGTTCCTCGGGTTCCTCAGGTTCCTCGGGTTCCTCAGGCTCCTCAGGCTCCTCAGGTTCCTCAGGCTCCTCAGTTCCTCGGGTTCCTCGGGTTCCTCGGGTTCCTCAGGTTCCTCAGGTTCCTCAGGTTCCTCAGGCTCCTCAGTTCCTCGGGTTCCTCAGGCTCCTCAGGTTCCTCAGGTTCCTCAGGCTCCTCAGGTTCCTCAGGCTCCTCAGGCTCCTCAGTTCCTCGGGTTCCTCAGGTTCCTCGGGTTCCTCGGGTTCCTCAGGTTCCTCAGGTTCCTCAGGTTCCTCAGGCTCCTCAGGTTCCTCAGGTTCCTCAGTTCCTCAGGTTCTTCAGTTCCTCAGGTTCCTCAGGCTCCTCAGGCTCCTCAGTTCCTCGGGTTCCTCAGGTTCCTCAGGTTCCTCGGGTTCCTCGGGTTCCTCAGGTTCCTCAGGCTCCTCGGGTTCCTCAGGTTCCTCAGGTTCCTCAGGTTCCTCAGGTTCCTCGGCTTCCTCAGGTTCCTCAGGCTCCTCGGGTTCCTCAGGCTCCTCAGTTCCTCAGGTTCCTCAGGTTCCTCAGGCTCCTCAGGTTCCTCAGGCTCCTCAGTTCCTCAGGCTCCTCAGGTTCCTCAGTTCCTCAGGTTCCTCAGGTTCCTCGGGCTCCTCAGGCTCCTCGGGTTCCTCTGGTTCCTCAGGGTCCTCAGGGTCCTCAGGCTCCTCAGGTTCTTCACGTTCCTCGGGCTCCTCCTCAGGTTCCTCAGGCTCCTCAGGCTCCTCAGGTTCCTCAGGCTCTTCAGGTTCCTCAGGCTCCTCAGGTTCCTCAGGCTCCTCAGGCTCCTCAGTTTTCTCAGGCTCCTCAGGTTCCTCAGGCTCCTGAGGTTCCTCAGGCTCCTCAGGCTCCTCAGTTTCCTCAGGCTCCTCCTCAGGTTCCTCAGGCTCCTGAGGTTCCTCAGGCTCCTCAGGCTCCTCAGGTTCCTCAGGTTGCTCCTCAGGCTCCTCAGGTTCCTCAGGCTCCTGAGGTTCCTCAGGCTCCTCTGGCTCCTCAGGTTCCTCAGGTTCCTCAGGCTCCTCCTCAGGTTCCTCAGGTTCCTCAGGCTCCTCAGGCTCCTCAGTTTCCTCAGGTTCCTCAGGCTCCTCCTCAGATTCCTCAGGTTCCTCCTCAGGCTCCTCAGGTTCCTCAGGCTCCTCTGGCTCCTCAGGTTCCTCAGGCTCCTCCTCAGGTTCCTCAGGTTCCTCAGGCTCCTC
>NW_013953034.1:259785-261330 GCF_001266775.1 Austrofundulus limnaeus
CCCCCCCCCCCCCAAAAAACCCCACCTCCAGGAATAATCTGTCCTGTTCAGACCTTCACCCAGAACATCTCACCAGGTCTTACAAAGTTCTGTGGGATGTCTCAGACAGTTCTTTAAAACCAGTTTGATCCTTGTTTGATGTCATGGTGATCTCCAGCAGCTTCTCAGTGCTTTTAGATGAACTTCATTATTTATAAAATATACTATAAGTAGGAGAATATAAACATTTTATCACATGTATGTCAACAGTGTTTTATTCCAGTGTGAATGGTTTAACTGTGGTGTTTTAATGGTTCAATATTAGTAATAACCAATGTTCCCATTAAAACATTAACAGACTGGTTTGATGAGTTGTTTTTACACATAATAAAATGTAAACAAAGTGATCTGCCATTGAAGATTTAAACCCTAGACTTATAAAAATAACTACAGCCTTTTTATATTCATCATTGTAAAAACATACATTTTGTTTATGTGAGAATAATCTCAGACAAACAGAAACACTGACATCATCATTCTTTGTCTGAACGTTATGTTTCATTTTCAGCATCTTTAAAAACCGTCAACATGTTTTCCTGATCTTCACTCATTTTGTTCTGGTTCTGCTCTTTCAACTTCCTTCTGCTCATTTTAGCTTTTTTTCTCTAATTTTAGCTTTTTTTTTTCTAATTTTAGCTTTTCCTGCAATTTTAGCTAAAGTTATACTCTTTCTGTAATTCCTCTGATCATGTGTACTTTTTGTGCTTGTTTCAGTTGTTTTCTGCTAATTKAACCTGTTAATTACTAAAATTAACAGTAGTTTTTTTCAAGCTTTGTGACCATTTTAGCTTGTTTTTGCAAACATTTGCTCTTTGTGTGTTTCTGTTGCTAATGTCAGTACTTTAGTTACATGTGAGCTGTTTTACAACAATTTGTCATTTCTTTGTGCTTTTATTCTGTGTCACCTTCAGCTTTTTTCTGCTCRTTTTTCTGCCAGTTTTGTCTTTTTTCTACTACTTCAGCTCCTTTCTGCTATTTTTCTGCTAATTTATATGTTTTGTACTTCTTTATGCTTCTTACTACTGATTTAATCGTATATACATATTTAAGTTTCTTTAAGTTGTGACAGTTTTAGCTGCTTCCTGCAACTTCAGACCCTGTTTTGGTGTTTGTTGTTAAATCTAGCTTGGTGGCCTAAGTTTCCTCCTGCAGCATGCTGCAGATCTTCTGTCATCATGTGTTGGAGCAGCAGCATCAGAACCAGGACCTAAAACGACTAAAGAACCTGGTTCTGTTCTGAACGGATCAGTAATCAGTGGGTTTGATCAGGAGCAGCTGGACGTAGTTAAACTTCTGGACTCAGTTTTGTTCAGTAACAAAGTAAAACTCATCAGTTGTTCATCTGATGTATTTATCTCACTTTAAGAAGTCATTTATTTAACCACAAAGATCAAGTTTCTTTAATCAGAGCTGTAAAGAAACTAAATACAAATACTTTGTTACTGTACTTAAGTAGAGATTTAGGATATCTGTACTTTACTTGAGTAATTATATTTCAGTGTACTC
>NW_013953034.1:263735-265222 GCF_001266775.1 Austrofundulus limnaeus
GACAGTTCATTGAAATGATACATTGACACATTTATTTGTTATGTTTTGACTAAATTAAAATTTTGCAAGCTTTTTATTCAAAACACTATATTTGCTTATTTCTCCACAACTTTTAGACTTAATCCTTGTTTGGATGTGACGGCTCACATTTGTTAATAAGAACAAGACTTAAAGTTGCTCAGAAAAGACTAATTTAGTGTAACATAGAGAAGTAATTGTCTTCCTGCTCCACTCAGTGTCCCAGAACAAGAAAGGCTCGTCTGTTTAGGAGGTTTTTGTGCAGACTGAAGAGCCCGACTACTGCCAGGAAATACTCTGAGTTCAGTCAGCTTTACATGAGCTCTGCACTTAGATGGACCAGTTTGTTAGAAATTTCCATTTCAATTCAAAAATTTATTCATTTCATTAACAGTTTGTAAGAATAAAGTATTTGTAAATAAAGCAGTAGAACAGTAATACTTGTTTTAATTGTGGTGTGAAAATATAAAAGCTGACAAACTCAAAGCTAAAAGACGAATCCTGAGACTAAACTTATTTGAAATCATAATATTTTTTATTCTTGTCACTCTTTGAATGACACAGACTAAACGAAGCAGTGGGGTGTTAGCTTCCCCATCACAGCCTGAGGTGAATCAGTTGTGTTGCAACTGCAGGTAATAATATATGTGTACTCCAACAGAGTACTTACAGAGCTTCGTCTGGTTCATTTTATGCTTCACTCGTTTTTTAAACTCAACACAAAGTAGCTGTGTCATCATCAACATCCTGTGTGTAATAAATGTGTAATCCTGCAGCCAGGAGGGATCACACATGCACCATCACCTCACTTCATTCAGCTGAACTCCTGGGTACAACTGAAAACTGCACATTTTCACATCAACTATAAACATCTGCAATAATCTGAGGGAGAAAACGTCAATTTTAGGAGGAAAAACGTTCATTGTGATGCATTGCAATGTTTTAAAAAATCCCCTAAGTTGATAGAGTTGTAGACTGGATTGATACTTCTGGTTTCCACAGGGAGACCAGTATAAGTTTATTTATAAGACTTATACTGAATGTGCAGGAGGACATTTGTAGAAACTCTGAAAACATGCAGACATCTTGTTTTTCCAAGTCACTTCAGTAGAAAACAGAACTGAATATTAGTTTCTTCCTCATCAGTGACTTTTTTAATGGAAAAAGAAGAAAAAAAGAGAAATATAGAGATGATATATGAAATATACTGTACACCAAGAAAACACACCTGACCTCTGTCTACACACTGCTGCATGAGTGGAGAAAACAACAACACAACAAATAACGTGTATATCATAATGATTATAACCTTGCTGATATACAGTATATACATACATACATACATACATACATACATACATACATACAGTACATACACCTGACCTCTGTCTACACACTGCTGCATGAGTGGAGAAAACAACAACACAACAAATAACGTGTATATCATAATGATTATAACCTTGCTGAAA
>NW_013953034.1:267046-269457 GCF_001266775.1 Austrofundulus limnaeus
CAGGTGGTCTACACTTCACAGGGTCTACCCTTCACACACAGGTGGTCTACCCTTCACACACAGGTGGTCTACCCTTCACAGACAGGTGGTCTACCCTTCACACACAGGTGGTCCACCATCCACACACAGGTGGTCTACCCTCCAGGTGGTCTACCCTTCACACACAGTGGGTCTACCCTTCACACACAGGTGGTCTACCCTCACAGGTGGTCTACCCTTCACACACAGTTGGTCTACCCTTCACACACAGGTGGTCTACCCTTCACACACAGGTGGTCTACCCTTCACACACAGTTGGTCTACCCTTCACACACAGGTGGTCTACCCTTCACACACAGTGGGTCTACCCTTCACACACAGGTGGTCTACCCTCCAGGTGGTCTGCCCTTCACACACAGTTGGTCTACTATTCACACACAGGTGGTCTACCCTCCAGGTGGTCTACCATCCACACACAGGTGGTCTACCCTTCACACAGGTGGTCTACCCTTCACACACAGGTGGTCTACCCTTCACACACAGGTGGTCTTCCCTTCACACACAGGTGGTCTTCCCTTCACACAGACCCTGAGAAACTCAGAAAACATCTCTTCAGTCACTCAGTAACAGATTCAGTTGGTTGTGGAAACAGTCTGACTGGTTTAGAGCTTTTAGAGCAGTGGACCCCTCTCTGGGTCATGAAACATCCAGCTGAGGGTCCTCAGTTTCTAGACTCAATTCAAATGCAAATACATTGTTAATGGAATATTTTTATTATAGTTATTGCAAAAAATAAAAATACAATCTATAATAAATAAATGAAAGTAGTATCATTGTTATCATATTGTTATTATGGCCGTGTTTAGAAGAATTCTTAGCAAATGTTGCATATAAACCAGTAATATCAGAGACAGCTGGTGTTTTGTGGGCCAGAAGCTAAAAGTTTTGAAACCACTGTTTTAGAGGCTTTAATTAGAAAAACCTCTAAATCAGATGGTTAAAAAAGCTGATTAAAGTTTAAATTTGACCAAGAAGTGACTAAAGTCCAAAGCAAACAAACAGAAAGTGTTAAAAACTCATATTTGATTAAAAACAGCTTATTTTGATCCACTCTGGTTGTTCTTGTAGACAGAAATGTGAGAGCTGCAGAGAGAAAAAAAGCATGATGTTTCTGACCTTTGGCATGTTTGTGTGGATTGTAAAGAGTTGTTTATTCTTGTGAATGCACCATGTTGTGACTGCTGGATGGTGACACCTGCTTGTTGTGACTTCTGCTGGGAGGAACCAGGCAGACGTGGCCCACATGTTTCTGGAACTGTGTCTGAGACTAACACTGCTGCAGAGCTCACTGATCTGTGCTTTGCTTTTCAATCTTTTGTTTCCTTTATTTCTCATTTAATAAATGCCACAGAAGACGACTATCTTGAACCCAGCATTAGCTCCAGCACACACACATGTGAAAGAAGGAAGGCAGTGTGTCTGGGTTTGGTTGCTCTCATGAACTGAAGATGTTTCTCTCCRGGCTGGTACTCCTCGGTTTTCTTTAAGGTTGACAGATCTGCAKTTTTATTGTAGTGCCGATGTGCCGTGTATTGTCAAATGTAAAGCAGATTTGAATTTGAAAGAGTGACAATATGTTTCAGTGTTGGCTCAGCTGGAGAGAAAGATTACCCCAGTGTGTGTGTGTCTGTCAGAAGTAGTGGAGCTGAGAAGATCTCGACACTAAAATAGAACTGCTTTATGTAAAGCAGGCTGCTGTCTATGAACTCTGTGTGCACTTGCAGAACTCAAGTCAATAATTGATTAGGTGTGAAACACTGCTCKGTGAGACTCTGTGCAGTGCTGCTGTGACACGCTGCAAGTTGTGTGAAGACTGTTGCTGCTGTTTGGCTAATCTGATGGGACCAGGTGTGACTAGAGTCCAGTCTGCTCACTGACACTGGAGCCTCGCTGTGTGTGTGTGTGTGGAGGGGTGGGGTATACTTGTTTTCAATGGTGTAACTTTAGGCCTACCATTGGGGGGTTGTGCTCTACAATCCTGCATGTCATTATACTTAAATGTACATATTTAACATTGTAACTTTTGAATTCAGGTCAAATTTACCTAAAGACAACAAGAGAGTTGCATCTGTCTACTTAAACAGTTAATTTCTAGTGCTTGGGCAAATGATGTCATTTTACTGGGTGGGGATATATTGACTGGATTAAATTACTGTGGGGGGTCATAACCCCCCTAACCTCCCTGCAAATTACGCCAATGCTTGTTTTGACTACAGAGTGAGGACCATTTGCACCATAGATACTATCAAAGTGAGGACTTCTTCAATGTCCTCACTTTGTTTGCAGCTCTGCTGTGCTTTACTAGTTAGGTTTAAAGGTATGTTGTGAGTTAAGTTCTGGTTCAGGTTAGTGTTAACTATAGACCAGTAATG
>NW_013953034.1:271273-272719 GCF_001266775.1 Austrofundulus limnaeus
TGTGTGTGTGTGTGTGTGTGTGTGTGTGTGTGTGTGTGTGTGTGTGTGTACTTGGTTTTGTTACCTATTTAGAACCATTTATCTTGTCATGACCAGTAGTTGTAATTGGGGCCAAAGACCTGATGTGGTCCTAATATTGTGGAACTCGATTTTTGGGTGTGGGGGTTGGGTTTAGGACCAAGGTGTGAATTGAGTTTAGGTTAGTTTTAGGGTCAGGTAGGTAGGTACCTGTGAGGTTAGGGTTAGGGTTGGTGGTCAGGGTTAGGCTGTAGAAATTAATGGCAGTCAATGCCAGGTCCCCATAAAGATAACTGCACTAGACCATGTGTGTTTGAGTGTTTGTGTGTGTTTCCTTTAGTCTGCAGCTTGTATTCCTGAGCTGCCTGTCCTCATGGTGCCATAAGAACAATCAGTTCAGGACTGGTGTTACCTGGACTGGCAGCATGAACCCGGCTGATTGCTCTGTTTTTCTCATGCTAATGTATTCAGGGGTAATTGGTGTAAAAGACTGTTTGCTCTCAGACAGAAATCAGCATTTTGTTCTTGTTCTGTTTAATATTCTACYGTCTGATTTTCAAAGTAGAAATGATTTGTTGTGTCGAGGCACCTGCTGCCAGATCAAATCACAGCCATGGTTTGAAGTTCTGTCAGCGTTTCAGACCTCGTCAGATCAAATAGAACATTTTGTAGTTAGAAGATTACATCATGAGTCACTGTTTTGCAAAATGACAGTTATTGTAACCATAAAGCTGTGTTTCCCAGTGCAGAGAGAGGTGGGACATAATGACTGAACTGTTTTTACTCGCAGTCTTTGCATCAGGAGCTGTTAGCTGGCCTCTAGTCAGTGTGACTCACAACAGAAATCAACACTGACAGTCAGAGTCTGTATGAAGGAGYTTGTTTCTGCTCCAATGTTTAATAAAACTTCTCCTCAGCAGGACTTTTTATCACCCACAAGGTTTGTCTGTGTTCTCCTCTCTGTGGTCTCAGCAAAATACTTCCTGAACCAATACACAGATGATTGAATTCCCATCTCCAGCTCATGACTGTGGGAATCTACCTCAATCAAGATGTCTGCTACAGCTAATTGATCTTAGCAAACACAAAACTGAATTTACACTACTCACAAAAACTTAGGGATATTTGGCTTTCAGGTGAAATTTATGGAAAATGTAAAAAGTTCACACTACAGTGATATCATATCATGAAAGTAGGACATTTCAGTAAAAGAATGCACTGGTGATCTCCTCATCTCAATTGATTGAAACAAAAGTTAACAACAATGGTGGGTACACCACAACAAAAACTTTCAACGTCTCAATAATTAGTCATGTGCCCTTGAGCATCAATTACAGCTTGACAATGACGTCTCATGCTGTTCACAAGTGGACCTATTGTCTGCTGGGGCATGGTATCCCACTGTTCTTGAAGGGCAGCTCTCAGATC
>NW_013953034.1:273719-275910 GCF_001266775.1 Austrofundulus limnaeus
GACACAACGACACACAACAGAACTCATGTTTTATACCAGTACATCACAGATGCTTTAACTTTTGTGACTTTTTCACAGACTAGTACTAGCAGCTAACACTAAAAACATAGTCAGTAAGCAGGAAGTGGAAGRGAGGAGCGTGGCATATAGGCTGTTGAACAGGACATTTATTGGATCAAACATCTGTTGTGAATTTTGCCATTAAGCTCCTTGCTAGAGAACAGCAACTTGTGCAAAAAGTGCTGAAACATTTAACAGTTGGATATATGCATYCAAAAGCTTAGAAAGGTCACAGGAAGTTAACCTGTAAAGGTTTGAACGTATTTTAGGCTCGTCCTGAAATTTAACCCAAAAGCCAAATATCCTTAAGTTTTTGTGAGTAGTGTAATTCTGTGAATCTTAGATAGTGAGTTTAAATCTGTGACCCATCATATCAAACTGAGAGGAACGTTATTTATTCTGGGACCACAAGTTAAAGTCTTTGATTTCACTTATTTATTTGTATTTTTTGGGTCAGACTGAGCTCAGCATGTTTTCACATTCCTGCTTTTTAAGCTTCATGTTGTTGCCTGTATCATCCTTCTGTCATGGTTGGTATCAGATGGCTTGATTTGTCTTCCTAATCAGGATAACTGTTTGATATTTGGTCTGAATCCTATGTTTCGGTTACATTAATGAGAAATGTTTGAAGTCATTTCACAGAGGAAGCCTCAGATGGTTACTGGATATTAAGCACGACGAGCTGGAAAGAGACAAAATCTTGTTTTTTGTTGCTACTGCTCACAAAGGACCTGAGATTATATTTACAGTTCATTCAAATGTTCTATTGATAAGCTATTTATTCATTTTAATTTGATAAAATGCAAACATTTGAACCAATTAACCGTAGCTGCCTGTCCAACATGTGATGTTGGAGTAGCTGAGGGTCACTGAGGAACTGATTACACAAGATTTTTTTAGGAGTTGACTTTGTCTGTTAGCAAAATATCTCATGAACCACGTCACAGATTTTAACGAATTCTCAAAAATTAAACAGTTTATTTCTAAAGCATGTTTAAAAACAACAATRTTGACCAAAGTGCTTCACAGACATGATACAATTAAAACTGATAAAAACAGATTTACTGATGGAAACAGATTTACTCGCAAAATAAAATCAACCACCAACTCAAAAGTTCACCCTCAGCATACGGAGAAAATAACACAAAATTACTGCAAAACATTTCTTTATACAGCATTATAATGCTTCATCAGAATAATTTACATGTTTTTTAATACAAAAAAAGATTTTTACTGTTTTATGGCACTATCAAGACCGTTCCACAAACTAACACACTTCATTGGGATACATTTATGTACTGTATATACACTGCATGTAGATGTACATTTACATTTATGAATATATTCTGGTATTATATAAAATTCCAGGAAAACAGATTGTTGTTTTAATCTTTATGAAATTGTAACTTAGAATAAGGAAAAAGAAGAATTTACTGTTATTATTTTGTTAATAAGCTTTGGAGAAGGGTGGGATTAAATAAGCTTTTGACTTCTTCCCATTCCTTTTCAAATATGTTAATTTAGTTAATCTTGTTATCACTTTTTATCATTTTTTGTTTTGTTTTGTATACATGTTTGAAATAAAATAAACTAAAACTAAACTAAACTAGACATGGGTTTTTACGATGTAAAAACAAGTGTGCATTGCCATGTAGCATGTCATTGCAGCATGGCTTTGCCTGCAGCATTGGACTTGCAGAATGAACTTTGAACAAGTTCAAATGTGTTTGCTGTACCAGCTTGTGCTTGTCACATCAGCTGGTGTTTGTAATTAAGGTAATTGKGTGACAATATGAAGTTTGAAGAGATTTTTGTTAAAGTTGCAGTAGCTGGATTTGAACCCTGATCCCCCACATGAAAGCCCACAGTGCTCATCATGAGACTATAAGATATGTGGGAGAGGACAATCCCAGGGATTGGACTGTATGTATACAGAAAAGGTTTACCTTGCCAATGCAATTATTGACACTTAAGTGCAATATATTACAGCAATATGACAACATAAAAACAGTATTACAGTAAAACATCAAAATACAATCATATTAATATTGTAATCACTGAACTACTGAGTTTAAATATTATGAAACTATGGTGCAGTACCATATTGTGTAGAGGCAGCAGGGGGCAGTAT
>NW_013953034.1:276910-278715 GCF_001266775.1 Austrofundulus limnaeus
TGTGTGTGTGTGTGTGTGTGTGTGTGTGTGTGTGTGTGTGTGTGTGTGTGTGTGAAATGATCCCATCAGTGTAAAAGTGACCTCCATGTCTGCAGACTGTTTACTCAGTGACCTCCTTAAACGAAAGTAAATCAATGAAACACTCACATCCACACAAAGCCTCTTCATCCTGTAACATGTGAAAGAGTCTGTTGAATTAACAGAAGCCCCCCGACTCCCCCCGCAGCACATGGTCCACATGTAGAGATGAGCTCAAACACTGATTACTGCTGTGATATGATGTCACTGCTGCTGCCCTCCTGGGACCACCAGGTTCAGCTCTCCAGACCCCTCCATCCTGTTTCAGTCAGRGTTATGTGAGTTTAACATGAGCTTAGGTTGTGTGGCTCAAAATAACATCTGAGGGAAGTAATGCAAAACAAGTTGAACAAAGCAGAGCTTTTTCTTTTAATCTGCCTTAACAAAGCCTAATTCTGAGTATTACAACACATTTACTAATATTTAACATTTACAGTTGAATCTCTTTCCTCCAGTTTTGTAGTTTCCTCTTTGTTTTGGTGATTTCTGCACATTCGTGTTGCAGAAGCAGCTGTGATGACGTCAGGACGTCCCATCATAGAACGGAGGCTGACAGCCACTGGTTATTTTTTATTTATAAAAATCGATTTTGGGACATTTTAATTCAATTCTGAATGTTTGTAAATGAGAATCATGATTCTGAGGTAAAATGATTTTTGGTGCAGACCTCATTTTAAATGGTTTTCACTTCCTGTCTTTTGATGCWGCAGTTTGCTCAGATGGATTATTTTATATTTTATCTTSTAGTTTTGCGTTGGGTTTTATAAARGTTTTAGTAGTTTTTAGGATACAAGATGTTTCCTACAAAAAGCAGAACGTGAATGTTGTCCTAACATTTCCTGGTGATATGTTGAACACTGAAGAAGTTCTGAGCAAAGCTGGAGAACAACACATAGTTCCCATGTGATGTAACATTTGTGGGCGGGACTTATTCGTCGCCATCTTGCAAGGCAGGCAGTAGTCACGGCCTTGTTATTGTTGAGATCCCCGACATTTTTCATCATTTTTTTTAAAGATTTTACTGCTTTTTTTGTTTTTCGCTCAAAATGTTTGTTTCATGTTGGTTGAATCTAATAATCWATTGTTTTCTGTAGCAAAATACTAATGTTAGGAAAGAGTAACACGTAAAAATTACACATTATTTTAACAGGTCATTGTGAAAACAACTACTATAACACGGACAGAAAYAACATCACGTTTACYGYARCACWGACTAGCCAAGTCAGCTAAGCTAATGTAGCTTGCCTTGTATCTGCTAGCTATGACACATGATGAACGTATAATTTATCRGAGTTACTTACTCTGCCTTTCACCAGAACGTTGTTATATTCACGTGAAGAGTTCGGACGTCCTTTACAAACCACTGAAACACTGATTGTAGGAGTCCATGGATTTCAGCCTGTGAAGCTCCTCTGTTGTCGGGCTCGTTTCCGGTGAGAGTTGGACTCCGCCAAGGCTTTCCTTTGTCACCGATTCTGTTCATTACTTTCACAGACAGAATTTCTAGGCGCAGCTGAGGTGTTGAGGGGATCCATTTTGGTGACCTTAGGATCGCATCTCTGCTTTTTGTGGATGATGTGGTCCTGTTGGCTTCATCGGAACGAGATCTGCAGCTCTCGCTGGAGTGGTTCGCAGCCGAGTGCGAAGCGGCCAGGATGAGGCTCAGTGCCTCCAAATCCGAGGCCATGGTCTTGAGCTGGAGAATTGTAGAGTGCCTTCTCCGGGTC
>NW_013953034.1:283280-283955 GCF_001266775.1 Austrofundulus limnaeus
GTTTTGGGTCATCTACCCAATTTGTGCACAACGCCCCATGCTGTCCAATCCCTAGTTGAATAGAAACTCGATACTCAGTTTCCTCCCACGCTCATTAATTGTCCCCTTATAGCTGTGATAATCCCCGATTACTCCGAACAGGGATGGGCTGCATCCAATTCAACGTGCAGCGTNACACACACACACACACACAGCGTTAGGAACAGGAGTCCCAGCCTGCAGCCACAGAGGAGCTCTCGCATGAATAAAGAGAGTTTCTGCAGATGAACTGGTGAAAATGAACTGGTGAAAGTGAACTGGTGAAACAGTAAACCAGGAGCTGACAGGATGAGACAGATGATCGTCCACATTCATCATCAGTCTGAGTCTCTAAATGCAGAAGTGTGTCTCACACCTTGAAAAGAAAGGAATCAGAAGCAGTTTTGTGTGTGTTCAGTTATCACATGTTGTGATGTCACACAGTCACACTGTGTGTGACACAGTCACACTGTGTGTGTGTGACACAGTAATATTACATGTCTGCACGTGTGTGACAGTCTGAGTTATTACACGTCTGTGGCTGTGAGGCAGAGCAGATAAGGCCTTTATGAACCTGGTAGATGAGCTTTCACTTGGCTGATCTTAATCCCAATCATCCCCGGCAGAAACAATAGACTGATGAAGGGTGTGTGTGTG
>NW_013953034.1:284955-285690 GCF_001266775.1 Austrofundulus limnaeus
TAAAAAAACCGAACACAAATACACATCACAGCAACACAAATACACATTACTGCAACACAAATACACGTTACAGCAACACAAATACACATTACAGTAACACAAATACACGTTACAGCAACACAAATACACGTTACATCAACACAAATACACATCACAGCAACACAAATACACATCACAGCAACACAAATACACATTACAGCAACACAAATACACGTTACAGCAACACAAATGCACATTACAGCAACAC
This sequence comes from Austrofundulus limnaeus, assembly GCF_001266775.1. Lineage (NCBI taxonomy): Eukaryota > Metazoa > Chordata > Actinopteri > Cyprinodontiformes > Rivulidae > Austrofundulus > Austrofundulus limnaeus. Next base: position 285,203 of record NW_013953034.1, read on the forward strand.
AAATACACGTTACAGCAACACAAAAACACATTACAGCAACACAATACACATCACTGCAACACAAATACACATTACAGCAACACAAATACACGTTACAGCAACACAAATGCACATTACAGCAACACAAATACACGTTACAGCAACGCGAATACACATTACAGCAACACAAAAACACATCACAGCAACACAAATGCACATTACAGCAACACAAATACACGTTACAGCAACGCGAATACACATTACAGCAACACAAAAACACATCACAGCAACACAAATGCACATTACAGCAACACAAAAACACGTTACAGCAACACAAATACACGTTACAGCAACACAAAAACACATAACACCAACACAAATACACATTACAGCAACACAGATACACGTTACAGCAACACAAATACACATCACAGCAACACAAATAGACGTTACGGCAACATAAATATACATTACAGCAACACAAATACACATCACAGCAACACAAATAG
>NW_013953035.1:0-2348 GCF_001266775.1 Austrofundulus limnaeus
AATGTAGTGTTACTGGTTTAATGTTAATGTAGTGTTACTGGTTTAATGTTAATGTAGTGTTACTGGTTTAATGTTAATGTAGTGTTACTGGTTTAATGTTAATGTAGGCTGGCAGAGGACACTGTAACTCAGATTTAACACAAAGAACAAACAATTTGCTCAGACGCCTGAATGTTTTCAGTCCAAATAAAAATCAGATTTTTATCGTTTCCGTGCTGATGAATGTTATCAGATAATAAAAAGTGGTGAATCAGGAGCAGGTTCTGAGTGGACCGACATGAGAAGCTGACTTCATATTTGTGGAGCAGGGAGGGTGTTTAGACGGGGGAAGGAACCYGTTCTGAATGACAGGAAAAGGGTTTTAGGTTGGACTGCACACACTGGCAGGACAAAGCCTGGGAAAAGCTCGTCCACATCCAAACAATCCAGCCTGGTGCTGCACAATAACTGAGCCCCTCCCAAAGGTACGGGCTCACTGCACCGGGGTGGGGGGCAGCAGTCAGGTTCTGGTCCGGTTCACTCTCACTCTGTGTGTGTGTTTATGTGTGAGAGGCCATTTCTCTCTRTTTTTTTTTTWATTTACTGTTTCTGTGTGACTCAACAGCGCCCCCTATGGGACAAACTGGGACATTTCAACACAAAGATGGAGCTTCAATAAACAGAATTATAAAACTATATAAACTAAAACATGAACAAACCTCGGTCCTCTGCATGTGGCAGCAGTGTGGATTCATTAAAACAAACTGCATTTGAAGAAAAACGTTTTGAATTAAATAAAAACAAAGTTTCAGACTCTGAYAGGAGTTTTCATGAGAATAAATGATTTAATATTCAGATTATTGATCAATGATCAGTCTGATTCTAATGTTTGCTTGACATTTTTGTATATCTTTTAATTCAGACACTATTTTTATTTATCTATTTATTAAATCATTTTAATATTTCATCATTTCTAGAATTTATCCATAATTTGCATCTGTTTTATTATTATAGTTGGAACTCTTAAATTTATTTCCCATTCAGAGCAGTCCAGATTTCTATTAAAAATGAGATTTTCTGCAGRGTTTTTGCTCCTGCTGTTCTCATAAACTCAGAAATATTTTAAAATATTTTTCAGAAGTAGAAAACTGGACCGTTGAAGCAGAATTCATAGTTTGCACCGTCACTGTGGGCTGTGTAAACTAAAACAACAATGAAGAAACAGTTAATAACTGAGCTGAAGCTGTAGATTATGAAGGTGCAGCACAGAAATTTCAGCATTTTACTCAAAATTTGAACAGAGTCAAAAATCAGGGTCCATCTTTAACAAAGTTACACACTTTGCATAATTCTGCACAAAACAATGACTTATTTAAAAATGTTCAGGTCAAACTTATTTGCTTCCTTTTGGAATCAGAACTTTATTTTGAAACCCAAGCTGTCCAAAGTGCTGACTCAGTGATCTGAGTGGAAATGTGGCGGTGAGCAGAACGGCTCTAATACTTTATATTTGCAGAACATGATTATTCCCTGCACTCTGACACCAATTTATTAAGCTCACAAGTGAAAATAATTTGTTGTGGGAATAGTGAGGCAACGCTCCAGCAGCTGCTCCGCCCGCCCTGCACTTATTAAAATGTGAATTCATGTGGAAACACACAAACACACACACTCAGGTATGATCCACACAACATGATGTAGACACAGCACAGACTCACAAGCTGCACAGTGGCACTAACAGTCCCCACACAGACTGAGAACATGTCCAGCTGTAAAACACTCAGCCGGGACACGGTTCCTCCAGAACCTGCTCGTATGAAGCTGAACGTGGAGCAGATGGAGCTGCTCTCCTCCCACAGCTCTGCTTCTGTAAGGGAGGCTTTGTTAGTGGGTTTCCTCTGGCCTGGACAGCATCAACCTGAGCCCTCCTCAGACTGAGACAACGTCCAGACGCCCAGCAGAGAGCCTGCCTATCATTCCCTGCAGGGCGTAAATCTGCAGAGGCCGGCTCAGCTTCTACTGTGTGCCCCGCTGATGACAGATTTATACGAGGGCAAACTCCTCATGAACCTGGTTCCACTGCCAGGTCCAAACCAGGAGGAAAGCCTGGAAACCAACAGGTTCCTGGAGCTATGGAAAGCATTTTATTCATTTATTAAAATGGTTTTAAACCAACAGGTTCCTGGATGTAGGGAAGGCAATTTATTCATTTATTAAAATGGTTTTAAACCAACAGGTTCCTGGATGTATGGAAAGCATTTTATTCATTTATTAAAATGGTTTTAAACCAACAGGTTCCTGGATGTATGGAAAGCATTTTATTCATTTATTAAAATGGTTTTAAACCAACAGGTTCCTGGATGTATGGA
>NW_013953035.1:3307-5018 GCF_001266775.1 Austrofundulus limnaeus
TAACAGTTTGGTTTTGGTAAATTTACAATTTTTGAATGATTTAATTCCCTTTATTTTTTGAAAATCTTTGTGCTATTTTAAAATTTAGTTCAAAGTTTTTTCTATAAGCTTTTTGATAATTGTACATTTTTTGCAGGTTTTAGCATTCAGCTAACCAGCAGATAATTAAACTCYGTTATTGGATGTAAATCTACAACCTATAACCCAACTCTAAATGATGCTTAAACTTAATTGGAACAAAAACAGTCAGTTTTACAAATACTGAGCTAAAACTGGGTGGTAGTAGCTGAGAATGGTCAACTTATAACTGAGTGCTAAGAAATAAAGTTATATTTTAGTTTAAACTGTTGGTGTACAAGAAGGTGAGTGATGTGACTTATTTTATAGATGTGTCTGAAATTCAAAGTGCTGTTAAAACTTGAGCTGATTTTCAATAAAAAGTATTTTAAATCTGCTTTAATGTTTTAAAACCTTCATGTTTTTGTTGTTTGACAGCAACAGTTTAAACGTGACAGAGTTAGCAAAGAGCGCTCACTCCTTCTTGATCATTTCAGTTTGCAGAAACATTTTTTCCTCGGGTGGTTTCCTCTGCAGCTCAACATGATCATGTGTCAGCAGCCACAAACAGCACATATCTCCAAACACACAGAAACAGGAGTCCTGATGAATGTGCAGCCTGGTTAAATGAAGTCTGCACGGCGCTCAGTCAGTGAGCTTGACCCTGAATGCTTGGACAGCTTGCTCCGTAGATAAGATAACCCCGGCCCCARGGCCTGCGGCGTTATTATCCAAACCCCAGCCAGCCCCGGGTCTGTTTGTGGTGCAGCGGGAGGAAAGTGACACGTTAACTGGGAATGTGCTCTGCCAAAGAAAAATAGGTCGTTACATCATGACGGCGGAATTACATTAGTGATAAGAGGCTGTAAAAACAACTGACCCACAATGGTGTTTTTGGACACATGGAGGAAATTCAAACTGGAGCTTGTCTTTTTTCTGTTCCCTTCCTCTTTTTGGAGTATTTTGTTTCTTCTTGACGTGCCGTTTTCTTTCCCTTCCTGCTTTTAACAACATTAAAAACTGGCTAAAAACAGGTTCGAAGCCTCATCAAGCATTTCCTCCCATTCAGTTTAACTTACCAAGTATTTCATCTTTTGAAAAGATTTGTTTTTACATTGTTTTTAATGACTTTCATTAATATGTTTTGTTTTGACTGAAGATGTGTGTTTTTGCAGCCTGACATTTATGTTTTTGGACGGTGGAAGAAACCAGAGTAAAACCCACAAACATAAAAACGTCACACAAAAACCCCAGGTCAACACAAACAACCTTCATCAAAGACAAATAATAACAATTATAACACTTTGGTCCAACTTGTTTGGTGAATTAACCCAAGAAATTGTTTCTTAAACTGACTTTAAGCTCATTAAAACTTGTTTTTTTAAAGCAGGTCAAGGTTTGTAGTTCACAGTGACAAATATGAGTTTCTGCCTCTGATCCATGAAACTAACCAGAACACAGACTGGGAAACCAGAGAGGCACAAGACAGGAGGATTTCAACTGGACAGAGTGATGACTGAGTGAAGACAGGTGAGCTGATGACTGAGTGAAGACAGGTGAGCTGATGACTGAGTGAAGACAGGTGAGCTGATGACTGAGTGAAGACAGGTGAGCTGATGACTGAGTGAAGACAGGTGAGCTGATGACTGAGTGA
>NW_013953035.1:8104-12255 GCF_001266775.1 Austrofundulus limnaeus
GTGTGGCCCTAATACTCCGTCGTAGGACATACATCTGTTTTTCTCACCTCAAAGGGATGAGAAACAATTAAAAATAAAATAAAACAAAGTGAGTTGAAGGTTTAAATAACTACTTTCCTGTTATGCCTCTTATAAGTGAAAAGCTTTTACTTTGTTTTGGAGCACAAAGCTGTTTTAGACAGAATGAATGTTTTCTTCCTGTTTTCCATCACTGTATAAAGTGCATTACAGTAAACAGAGCAGGAGCCTGAGGCAGGACAGGACATGTAAATAAGAATCAGAGTGGCCTCTGACAGATGTTGTGTTTTACTGTGAACACCACACTCTGCCTAATAAAACCACCGACAGCTGCTCAACCTCTGTCTGCATTTGGACATGCTTTTATTCTCATTACAGACATTAGGATAAGAAATGTGGCTCATTTATCTTCTGCTCCTGTGAATCAACAAACAACAAGACTTTTGGTTTTTGGTTTAAACGTTGCTTAAAGGAATCAGCTGACATTGATTTGGTGCAAATAAAAAAAACATGAATTTCTTGTTTGAGCCACCAGGAAGTCCAATCACCAGTCTCTGCTGTTTGTTGCGTTAATTAGTAAAGCAGCGTAATTTGTTCCATTAAGACGTGTGATGCGACACACAGATCACACGTTAGCTGTGGGCCTCAGCTCCTCTCTCACCCAGCCTGTTAATGCCTGTTCCTCCTCCATCCTTCATGAGGAGAAGTCTGCTGTAAATCCCTCCAGCGTGTCGGGCAGAACGCAGCATCCTGCAGCTGAAAGATTTCTCTGATTTTATTGATGTTTAATAAAGCCATGAATCACTTGACATTGGAATCACTGCAGAGGTTAACAGTGGACTCTGTGCCAAAATAAAAGTCACATATTGCATTAAGGCTGAGCGGYGCTGGAGGAGGGGATGCTGTATAATACTTATGGGACTCATCACTCTAATTGCATTTTGCTGACTGGATGTTGGAGAGCCGGGCTTCTACACCAATTTATTCTGCRTTTTTTAGGCGGATTTTTGAAAAAAACTYAATTCTTTACGGACAGAGGAGACTTTTTATGTCTGAGCTGCAGTAAAGTTGTGTATTTGTCACAGTGGTGGAAATGGTTTCTCTCAAATTAATGAGAGTCTTTCCAAAATCTTTGCCAGAGGGATTTCTATTCTGCCCTGCCTTCTTGTCTTTAAACTTATATTTAAGGTACTTCCAACGGTGGATTGATTATTTAAACATTTATTGAACTTTTTTTTCCTAATCTTTTGCCTGAATCATTGCCATCCACTCTCCTTTCTTCTTTAAAAAGCTCTTTAGATTCTGGGTTGATAATTTTAAACACTTGAAAAGCAAAGAGCAGATCAGATAATAATCTGATCTGTGAGCAGCTTCTTCTCCTTCAGTCTAATTAAAAGGCTTTGAAAACAGGATGAAAGGAGCGATGCTTTTATTTGTTCCAACTGCACAGATGGTAAAACTGGTGCATCAAGAAGGTCCTGGGTTTGACTCCTCACTGGGGTTTGTAGGAGAGCAAAAACAAGAATCTGGGACTTTAAACTGGACCTGAAATGCTCATTTAGTCTTTATGTGACCATGTGATGGACTCACCTGTCATCCTGAGGCATCAGGACCACCACCCTGAACACAAGTTTACAACATGCTTCCAGCTTTCTGTTTGCAAAGGTTGCTGGTTTGGACCCAGCATGCAGACAGGTTYGATTTAACACTTTTAATCAAGTAAAATAAAGCTGAACTAAAAAAAATGGCAACAACTAAATGATTCCTAAATCAGAGCATCTGACAGGAGCTAATGAGAAACACTGAAACAAGTCAAACCTGGTAAATATTCTGTAAACAAAGTTGAAGAGGAAAAACAACAAACTCTTACCTGTGACATGTTTTTATTTAACCGTTTGTTGACTGTGCTTCAAACATTAAAACCTGCTGAACTTTATTACATTTAGCTTTAAACTAAACTGAGCCGTTTGCAATTAAATAGTTTTAATTTGTTGCTTTTTTTGCTGCTTAAACGGAAAAGAGGTGAGCTAAACTATTTAAAAATCATCCAAAAACAGCAGTCTTGACCAAATTACAGAATAAAATACTGTAGCTCAAATAAAAAAGGGAAAAAATTCAAAAGCAATACCAAAATGAAATAATAATGCAAAGACAGTGAGAGTTTCCTCTTCTTTTTTTTTCCATCGGTGTGCTCCAGCTTTATTAAAAATAAATSTTAAAGACTGAAGCTGGAGCTGATTCAGATTGTTTTTAACCCAGTTAGAATATTCATTTTATTCTCCACTTGCTTCATTATATTCAGTGTTTAAAGGCATAAAAACAGAGTGAGGTCAGAGCTGGGACTGATGACGTCACCACACATGTAATTTACCTGCTCAAGTTGGATCAGAAGGTCATTTATTCCACATTGACTCCAGATTAACGTGCACGCTGGAAATTACAGTTGTGTGCACAGTGAGAAAAGAAAAATCAGCTGTATTGTTTCATTTTTCATTATCTGCTGCTAATTGTGTGCCTCAGATAATATGAGACAGTTATTGCTTCACACCTAAACACATTTCCAACAGATTTCTTWTCCCTGTCTGAATAACAGAAATCATCAGGAGTGGCTCTGTTCACTATAGAAGATAATGAGTTGATAATTACAGAATGGTAATTACATTTGAGCGGGAACTCAGGGTGGATTCACAGCAGGAAACACTTGTGAAGAGACCACCTGCTGTCGTTGTTCAGAGCTCACACAACTGGAAACAAACAATAGATTTGTGCTGATGTTCGCTGCTCATTAATTCATACATGTACAGGTTCATCACTGAGCACATAGACTCCATGATAACATGTCATCTCCACAGAGAAACAGCCTTCATGCAGCAGCAGCAGCATTAGCATTAGCTGTAGCAAAAATGTCAAAAAGGTCYCGTTTTGAGCAGCATAGCAGAGTCTCTGAATGGTTGAAGTGACGCGTCGAGCAGCAAAAGTTCAGTGTTTTGAACTCGAGCATCGGCTGCTTTGGAAAAAACGCTCAAACGGGTCCTCCTGCTTCACACCGTCCTGCACTGAGGGTACTGCGAGGCCCCTGGACGAGCGTCCACCATGGACTTTTGGCTGCTCGAAACACGCCCGGTGTGAGCCTTAATGACTGCAGGAACCAGAGGTTAAAAATGTTGTCCTGAGGACTGAGTGGGCTTCTCACTTTGAATTTTATCCTCACTCATTAAGTGTAATGAAGCATTGAAAGCTCTGTTCTGGAGCAGAGACATTAAAAACTATCGTAACCTTTACAGAAAAGGTAAAAGACAAACAGACCCTCCTTCAAACCACAGCTTTTAAGTATCAGGACACTAAAATGATCTGGTCCTCATCAAGTCTTAATGTTGGGTAAATAAAACAGTCATAATGATGAGGAACACCAGGTCACTGTTTGCTTTAAAACAACAACAACTAATAAACAGAAGCAGGGTTTGACTTTCAGCTTCCACAGCATTCAGGAGGAAGAGATGAGCAGGTGATGCTCAGGTGTGGATTTATTCACGAGTTCCTTTAAACCGTTTGTTTCATTTAGCACAACATCAGGGTGGAAAGACATCAGCAATGACCTCAGAGAGCTGCTGAGAAAGGTCAAAGGTCACTTAGAGTCAGTCATTCTACAGAGAGAKACATTTAAGACAGATGGCTACCTTCACCCTGAAGGTCAGACTGTGCAATACTGATAGAAATGAGCTCCGTGTCAGACTCTACAGTCAGCAGGTCAAAGGTCACAGCTTGTTTGTAAAAATCTCTTTTATCTAAAAACATCAGCTGGAAAACCAGCTGATCCAGCTGTCAGGAGGTCTACAACAGAACCCTGGTCCCAAACATCTGGTCTACAACAGAACCCTGGTCCCAAACATCTGGTCTACAACAGAACCCTGGTCCCAAACATCTGGTCTACAACAGAACCCTGTCCCAAACATCTGGTCTACAACACAACCCTGATCCCAAACAACTGGTCTACAACAGAGCCCTGGTCCCAAAAAACTGGTGTACAACAGAACCCTGGTCCCAAGCACAGCAGCTGGTCTACAACAGAACCCTGGTCCCAAACATCTGGTCTACAACAGAACCCTGGTCCCAAACATCTGGTCTACAACAGA
>NW_013953035.1:13338-15641 GCF_001266775.1 Austrofundulus limnaeus
CAGAACCAAAGTCCTGCACTGGTCCATAAACCTTATCCAACTGAAGCATCGATGGAAAGAAGAGTGGGCCAGAAATTCCTTCTCAACCACACGAGYCTGAGTGAGAAACCTGAAACTGAGAGTTATTGTCCCTGAAGGAGGTTCTGGAGCTGCTGGATCAGGAGCTGGAAGCAGTTATTCTGAGGTTTACCTCATTTTAAGAGCGGGCAGAACCAGACGGGATTCGATTATGACCTGATAAGTAGTATTAGCCGAAGTACTGGATAAATCTTTCCCTCTCTCTGCATGGCACTGACTGTTTCACCTAGCTGTGGACCAGCAWGCCCCGCCCCCTCCTCCTCCAGGTATCACTCAGTCTATCAGCACCTTCTCCCAAAGGTTGGTGCGGTCTCACACTCCGTGTTAAACACACGTGTTATCCTCATCAGGTCATGTGTTATAAACCAGAGCAATCTCACATATCTGGCAGCTCTCGCGCCTTTTCYATTTCCTGCTAACCCGACCCGTTCTGCCTCTCCGAGCCTCATCACAGCCTGAGAGAAAGAGCCAGAGTCCAGGGAGACAAGGGAAAATAAATTTAGCCTTTTTCTTATGAGTTGGAGTGTGGAAGCGGCGGTCCCATCTGTACGTCAATATGTTGTGTGTGAGGCTTTAATTCATGGTAAACAAAGAAAGCAGAGGCACTGTTTCCTCAGTGTGTCCACATGCCTTCAGTTCGAAGCACGCAATAAAAAATCATTTATTTTATATCAAAACAGGAAATGGTTGAAGCTTATAAAACTAAGAACACAAAGGAATTCATACTTTATAAAATTTATTATATACATTCAAGCGAAACCTAAAATACTCAACATAAAACACAGTTTAGTAAAAATACACAAACATTTTACACATTTATTTACTAATTTTTTCTGTGCTTTATTCTTTATTTCGTCAGTGGGCGTGTCTCTGGCTCTTGTTTCTGCTCTGGCCCCGCCCACTCTCACCTGTTCCCATTTGTCTCCCTGCCAGGTGTTGTTGATTTGTGCTCATCATCAGGGTTCTCTTCATACTCTGAGTTCTTGATCAGTTAGATTTGGGTCTAGCAGGCTCAGCAGTTTATATTCCAGTCAATGACCTGGATTAAAAGGAAAAGTTCAGATCTTTTATCAGATTACTCTACAGAACTCAGAAGTATTATTGGCTCTGCAGCTGATAGAGGAGAATTAAAAAAAACATTGTTATTGCCTCTGACAGCATTACATCACTTAGTTTTGCAAATGGTAAATTATCCAGCAGAACAGATGTCATTAATGAAATATTTGTAACAATGTATTGAATAGTACATAAAAGGTGTAGAAATACAATTACTGTACTTTGGTTCCATCATATGTAGGTGTGAAAGGAAAGGAAGTTGCAGACACTAAATACTAAACTAAAGACTAAACTAAAAGTCCCAATGACTAAATCTGAAATTAAGCCATTCATTAGGAAATAMACACACAGRAAGGCCAGATTACTGGGATTTACAGGAAACTGGAAGACATTTATACAGCATACAATAACATGAAGGGTTAGGAAGGAAAACAAGATGGAATAGGAAAGAAGAAAATATTTTTTCTCAACTTAGAACATGACACTCAGGWTTAAACAGTACTCTATATCAGAGGTTCTCAAACTGGGGTCCCAGGACCCCTAGGGGCCCATGAGCCCTATCTTGGGGGTCCTCAAAAAATTCCAATAAATGGTTATTTTGGATTTTATTTGAGAAATGAACATGAGGAACAATGCACTAGTAAAACAAACATACTAAACCAAACAAAAACACAATATTTTCACAATATTTAGGGGTTAAAATGACAATAAATTATTTCTAAAACAGCACAGGGTTTATAAGAGGGTCCCTGGAATTGTTTCACACTTGTAAGGGGTCCCCAGACCTAAAACATTTTAGAACCCCTGCTCTATTTAAAACAAGTAAAGCTGCAACAGGAACATGTTTAAACTGTAATCAGTCAGAGACAGAGGAACCTGTGCTGTTTCACTCTAACAAATACAGCAGCTTCATCTTTTAAAGTCCTCTTTCACCACTTTACTGCTATGTCTCAAAGCAGCTCGTTTTGTTACTGTTTCTTCAAGCCCTGCCCCCCTCCAGCTTCCAGACCGGTCCGCTCCAGTTTGAGAGGGGGTATGTTTTCTAGCTTGTAGAAACATTTTATTTACAATTTAATTAAACGATGTCATCAACAGAAGACTTGCTCGTCCAGCCTTACATGTTGGAGCCAGAGACTGACCCAGAACCAGAGTCTGACCCAGAACCGGAG
>NW_013953035.1:16315-18332 GCF_001266775.1 Austrofundulus limnaeus
TATAAAAATTGACGTGTTTCCATTGAGCAAATTTATTTTCGAAATTCTACTTTGTGCATTTTTATGGTGAATGGAAATGCAGTTTATTAGTCCAGACCTTATATATCAGTTTTGTCTCAGATAATTTGATGTAATAGTTCAGAAAACATCACAGAAAACAGAAAAAACTGAATAGGCTGAAATATCTGACCCAATCTAATCTAAAGATATCTCTGCAGCACCAGGAGAGACTAAATTCAACTTCCCAGCCTCCTGAAGACTCCAAGTTCACAACAAATTGTATTAAACAGGTGAAACAGTGGATGTTGCATGACATGTCCACTTTAAAACCAAAATCATCGACATAAAGTAGAGATTTTTCTGAAAAAGTATAAATTTGTTAGACTTCCTGTTTGGACTCTTATGTTTATTAAATTTAGTTTTTAAGAACAGCTGACTCCACAGCCTCTCAGATCTGAAATGTTGCCGACATAAATCACTTCAGGTCCAACCTGAAAAGAACCGTACGGGTTCATTTTATGAGACATCGAWTAGACGTGAATCTGAAGATATTCTCTGGGATTAGAAAGTGATCCGTGTGTGTTTTAGCGGAGGGATTATCACAATACTAGTTTGTATCTTTTACAACATATTACTCAGGAAAGCAAAAGTCTTCCAGTTAAAATCAGCAATATAGAATAAAAGCATTAGTCCTGCCAGGCTGGCTTAGATTAAATTACCCATAATATCTCAGAATATATTGTAAATGACTTTAAAGGTGCCCCGTCTGGCCTGGAGAAGGTTTTGGGTAAGATGATCTGCGTCGCTCTGGTTTATGGCTCGGCCTGAATAACCACTTCAAAACGCTCGTAAAGCAGCTCGCACGGACGGATCTGCGCTCGATTGAAAACACATTGGCTCATAATCTGAGCCCTCGCTCATAATATGTGGAGATCCCACATCAGCTTCAAGGRCAAACACCAATAAAATCAAAGGAGGCAATTTGTCAGAGGGTCCGCGGCGTTTCCGTGGTCGGACCATGACATCATCTCTCCGAGACGGGAKCGGGTTTTTCTCATCTACTTTTGGATTAAGCTGCAGATTGAAATTATTCCTATTTGTCATTTCTGGAACATAAATGTCCAAACAAATTATTTGAAAGGTTTTTGCGGCTAAGGCAGCTTAGCTTGTTAGAAAGTGACGCAGCAGTTCTCYTTAAAGTTCTTCTTTCATGAAGTTCTGATCGTTTGGCTGTGTCGTCCCTCCAGGTGGCTCCTCGTTTTTTTTTTTTGTTTTGTTTTGTTTTTTCCCGGGGCTTCAGCTGAATTCCTGGGCCGACTGCCTGGGAGCATTGGTGTGCTCTATCAGCTGTAAAGCACAAGCTCGCCTTTCTTCCTGACAGGTTTGATGATGCCCAGCAACTGTCATCTGTCGGCAGCATCTGTGGGAAGCAGCTTGTTTTCAGTGATTGTGGATTTTCTGGCCGTACCTGTCAGTCTGACTCATATTGGCTCATAACAGATGCTGTCGTACTCTAAACTAACTGCAGCCCACATTACGCGCTGCTTGTCTCTCACTTGGAGTGACATTTAGAGCTTCTTGGTTCAACGTGTTTGAGTCGGAGCCAAAAAAGCAGAAATTAAAGAAAATTTTTTTTAAAAAAACAGTCCGAAACCTGCCAAACATATGGTTTCAGTTCAGATTTCTCCTCTAATGCAGCGTTTGACATATGAATCATATAAAGTTWAAATGAAATGGCACACATTACAAATCTTTGCTGTACAGAACTCKATCTCAAATATTTACTGAAAGGAAACCTTCAGTGATTTGAACAAGTTGGAACAGTTTCATGTTTAGCTTTTAAGTAGGTAAAGGTAAGTCTGGGTGTCGTTATCGATGAGAAGCTCAGATCACATGTAAATAATCTAAAAGTAAAAATAGATGGATCAATTGCAGTATTGTATAAAGCTCAAGAGTTATTTAATGACAAATCTCTATATCTGTTGTATAATGCAATAATAGTTCCACACCTCATATA
>NW_013953035.1:19647-20859 GCF_001266775.1 Austrofundulus limnaeus
TTTTATTTTGTGATATAAATTCTGTATTTTCTGTAATTTTGTTTTAAATGAAATGAATAAAAGAAAAAAAAGTCCTTCCAAAAGCATCAGAAAGAGATGATATAATATACGAACACATCATAAACATGTAGGAATCCCTTCCCAATAATCCTGAGCTGTGGCTGAATCCTTGCAGACCCGTGTAATCCCTTTGACGAATAGCTGCGGTCCAGGTCTTTCTGCAGCCCGGGTCCTGGACCGCTTGGCAGCTTCCATTAGAGGCGCTCACATGCATTTAGCTGATCCCACTGTTTGCATTAGCCAGGCACAGATAATCTGTGTATACAGTGGGAAATTAGGGCCCGGCAGCCTCGGGCGCACCGCAACCAGACCTCCACATGTCGACATGAAAGAGCCGCGGCTGAGTGGAAGCAGGTGGGACTGGTCCGAGGCCGGGGCGCAGGGTGGGCTGGACTGGATGCAGGAAGGAAGGTGGTGTCCCCCCGCCCCAGGCCACTTTCTGTGCACCATGCACGTGTCTGTGTGCACGACTGAGAGAACGTCCACGTTATTAACTTGTTCAAATTATAATGCAGTCAAGTGCAAATAGACTTTAACAAGGAAACAGGTTGCAGCAGTTATGGAGGAAAATAACAGTTCCCATACAGAAAACATTACGTCGTGTTAATTCACTCAGCCAAATGAGCTGTGCAGGCAGCTAATTGCTGCCTGATTATTTCAGAGTCGAGTTCAGAAAAAGAACACAAATATACTCATAAACAGAGTCAGGATGGCAGAAACTAAACAAGCTTWACATGATGACAAAAGAGCAGAAAACTACAACTCCAGCAGGTAACWGCAGAGCTGTAAACTAACTAAGTACAAATACTTTGTTACCAAACTTAAGTAGAAATTTTGGTTATCTGTACTTTACTCGAGTAATTATTTTTCAGCGTACTTTTTACTTTTACTCATTACATTTTTACACAATTATCTGTGCTTTCTACTCACTACGTTTTTAAAAAGGTAAGAAGTAGAAAGTTGTTACTCCTGTTTTATTCTGAGTTGTTACTTATAAAACTCCTCTCCTGATAAACTGTGTCTCCTATAGAGTGAATTTAATTGTGTTTGGATGAGAAGTATAAATATATACCATTCTGACACACTATTAGCTTGTACACAACCCATCACAGCTGCACGCTGTTAGAAAATACACTCACAGCCACTTTATTA
>NW_013953035.1:21044-28390 GCF_001266775.1 Austrofundulus limnaeus
GTACCGCTGCGAAGCAGGAGGAAAGGAGTGCGGAAAAGGTTCATAACTTATTTCTAGCATCAGAACAGGTTGGAAGATGGTTGTTTGATGTTATTTATTGTTTTTTAAATCATCCTACAGGCTCTGACATGTTAGATAAATTTGAAAATGAGGTTTTGAAAAAATCCGTAAGACTTGAAAAAAATCTGTGAGATTACCCTAAACATCTGTATATCTGCAAAATGATGTAAAATCCTTATAACTTACAGACAATCTGTACAAGTTGACATGTATGTTATGCATTTGTTTTCTGGGAAAGTAAATAAATCTAAGTTTACCATAGTACCTTACACTGTCAAACTTGTTTTTAGGGGTTCAAATTGCGGTGGGTGGGACATAGTTCGGGGGGCGGGGGCTTCAACTTGCCTAGAGCACCAAAATGGCTAGAGCCAGCACTGCTCCAGAGGACGTTTTCCCAGCTACTAATTACAAAAACATGTTAAAAAAAAGAAGAAAACGTCTTTTCCTCGTTACGTCACAAACAGTATTTATAGTGCTTCCACAAACCTCCTGAGCTACGAGCATAAAAACCTGCCAAAAACGTCTCATTTCATTTTGTGCACATTAAATGTAAAGCTCTCTCTGGAGTCTTCATCTTCTCCTTAACTCTGTTAACATGAACAATTAGCAGCTCTCTGAGGACTCGCAGCAGGTTTAGGACCAGACCCAGCGTGCCCTCTGGTTTCTGGAACAACCAGAGCTGAAGCATCGTGTTTTTATGAGCTGACCAAAAGAACAAAACCCACAACGTGTGTCCCTGTTGTGCTTTCTGCTCACAAGCTTTTAACCCGAGGGCTCGAAGGAACGTGGAAATATTTAGATTCTCTTCAGCAGAGGGGCTGTGAGTTCCTGCAGGAAAGCTAATTTCATTGTCCTCTCCCTCCTCCTGTCTGCTGCAGCGAGGACATCGGCAGAGCTCGGCTTGTGTTTGCATACCTTCTAAATGAACATGCAGGTTCTTATTCCAGTGATTAAAAGAAAATTCTTCATGTTTGCACGGACAAATGTGGAGATGATTGCAGCTTAAATCAGAGGGTTTGTGGTGGAGATCAAAGCAAAGCTGTGCAAGAAGGAAAGGAGGCAGATTTGTAGGATTTCTGTTGGAAAGTTAAAAAACTAAAAAGACTTCAGATCAGCTGCTGAGAACTGATCAGATGAGTGGGTGAGAAGAGTCTCATAAAGCTGAAAACAAAGTGAAACTAAAGGAAACAGCTCTGTGACCTCAGCAGAACCATTTCAACATCGTGTTTTGTGTAAACTGATATTTAAGAGATTAGATTATGGAGATAAATTGGGGTCATAAGGTTTGTTCAAAATAAAAATTATTTTGAAACTGAAAAAAAAAYTGAAACTGAAAAGACCAGATGCTTGAAACTTTTCCAGATTGTAATGCATTTTTTTTCAGTTTAAAATCTCCTTTTTTCAGTTTCATTTTTTATGAACAAAACTTATGATCCCAGTTTAGCTCCATATTAGATGATGTCTGGGACGGATCGTGTTGCAAACATGAGCTGTTCTGATATTTGCCTTCAGTTTGACTTGATAAATGTAAAGGACTGTGTGCAGCCTTTGGCTGAAATGTAGATTTTCCTGTTGGAAAAGGTTGAACTTTATAAACGGCTCGTCTCCTGTGACGTGACATTTACTCCACATCAAGTCTTGATTTTCAAAACGTGTCCATAAACGGGTCACAGCAACCTCTGACAGAAAACTAAAACCCTCCTGCTTCTCTCTGAATATCTGATTCTCCTGCAAACACACCAGGTACAGCACGGTGAGTGTGTTTTGTTGTGAAGTGACCTCTGTGTGCGTCTGCTCTGATATCCTCTGGAGGATTTTCTCCTCCAGCATGTCAGGAGGCTGTTATCTCACCTTGTCAGCTGCTTCCATGGAGGACGGCGCTTTCATCCAGGAACAAAGTGAAATACATTCCTTCATGTCACAGAGAGAGGCAGAGAATCAAAGTGCCTCTCTGCTGTGTGATGATGATGATGTCATGGGACGACCTGAATGAGCTCATCGCTGCAGCACTGATCTGATGACTCGAGAAGCTTGAACAGGTGAGGGATGGTAGTTTCAATTCAGTTCAATTATTCATTTAATAAAAAAAACATTTCACACAACAAAACAACACAAATAAAACAGGTTCAGTCACACTGTGGAACTAAAACAGGAAGTCATGTTTTTAGAAAACAAAAGTCACAACAACGTCATCATTCTCACTTCTCAGGTTCTCACAATAAGAAAAATAAAATAAAAATACATGAAGTTTGTTTTTTTAATCACATTTAGCACAGTTGTTTGTGAACTATTGAAGGGATTTTTATAAATGATAATAATAAAAACCTTTTAAAAACTAATCAAAATGACAAATCCTGAAAAAAACAACCTGTTCAGCCTCTCACACGTTCCTCTCAGACTGGTTTTAATGGTCCTCAGATGAGTCCAGTCCAGGACAGCAGCTACAGAGGAAAACCTCTCATGTTTTCTACTTAAACAAAACCCATTTTCAGCTTTGTTCCTGTGAAACACCACATGGGAAAAAGTGTTAGCAGCATCTAAATGCTAATGCTAATTAAATGCTGTGTGAAATAATGCTCTGATTGATAGAATGGGCCTGATTGTGAACAGTATGAGTCTGATTGCGACTAAACTGCCACAGGATCCCCCACCAGCTAGTCTCTACACACACTTTCAGTCCCTCTTTTTATTTTATTTTTTCCTTTTTAAATCAACAATTACCATGTGAATAGTGTGTAATGGTGATCTATTTCATTTCAGGAGGAATATGAAACTCAATTGCTCTTGATTTCTAACAGCTCCCATTGATGCTGAAGGTCACKGATGATTATATCGGGGAAAAAGTTCAGATAAAAACAGGCGAGAGTAATTTATCTGTTGAAACGAGTCCRGTCATGTGTCAAGTGTTACAGCGTTCACATTATTAGTTTAGTGGAATAAAAAACATGGTTTGCTGTTCTTTGGCCTCTTCTAAATATGTCTTTTTTTATTAAACCATGTAAAGTATTCAGAGATCTGTCAGGAAACCTGATATATACACAGGAACAGTGTTTGGGTTTTAGTCAGAATATAAATAATAAGATCTGATCTTTGATAAAGAGAATAAACACGAGGCAGGAGGACTGCAGGGTCTCATGGAGGACCACAGCAGTGGGGTCCACACTGCAAAAACTGTCCATCTAACCAAGTTTTATACTCTTATATCAGTCAAAAAGTATTTTTGATCTTGTTTTGAGACTTACATTTTACTTGGTAAGATAAAAACTGAGTCAAATCAAGTATTTCAAGKATCAAGTAAAATGTTCTTACTCCACTGGCAGAAATGTTTGACTTAATTTGAGTCAAATTTTCAGACTAACAAGACAAATAATCTTACACATTCTGAAAACAAGATGATTATTCTTACACAATCAGTTCTTGTTTAGTAAATCAGTCTGAAAACAAGATCAAAAAGACTTTTTGGCTGATATAAGAGTTTAAAACMTGGTTAGATGGACAGTTTTTACAGTGKAGTCCTGGAAGATCCTGCAGGTTCCTCTGCTCCAACACCTGGTTCTGTGCTGACATGACCTCTTCYTGTTCTGCAGCAGCCTCACCTGTTCACTCACACCAGAGTTCTGATATTAAACAGAACWATGAGATATTTAATATAAATAATCCTGTCTCATCACATATTCGTCCTGCCTTTAATTCTTGTAAGAAAACCTCAGCACCTGATTGGCTCACGTGTTTTCAGTTACAGCTAGAACCCCGCCCACATGGTTCTGTCCTGGTTTCATCCTTTTTCTAAAATTTCATTCTTCTATTTTCAGGAAATTAAACCTTCAATCCACCTGCCACTTAAAGCCCATCCATGTCTGCCTCTGCTTTCATCTCTCAAACATCTCTGTTCATCGCTCACTTTCAAACCTCATCACATC
This sequence comes from Austrofundulus limnaeus, assembly GCF_001266775.1. Classification (NCBI taxonomy): domain Eukaryota; kingdom Metazoa; phylum Chordata; class Actinopteri; order Cyprinodontiformes; family Rivulidae; genus Austrofundulus; species Austrofundulus limnaeus. Next base: position 25,025 of record NW_013953035.1, read on the forward strand.
CTCCTCCACTACAGCTGWGAAATGCTTCAAGATTACCCCTCATTGCTTCAGTCCTCTCCCTGCTCTCATTTCCTCTCCATCTCAACACTTTTTCACAATAAAGTTCAGCTCCTCTCAAACGCACCCCCACCATTTTTATTTGTTCCAGTCTTTCCCCGTCTGTGTTCACCTTCTTTATCTGGAAGATATTATTTGGGTAGGTGTCACAAGTTAAACGTTTTCTATTTTTTTGATTAAAAAAAAAACTCCTACAAAATGTAGAACTTGTTCCAGTGTGACAAAGATCCAGGGAGGCGACAGACACAGAGGATGACAAAAGAAAAACCATGTGAGGAAGTATCTCAGTGGGAAACGGTGACGAACAAATAGACATGAAAAATCAGAGGCCTGCTCAGAGAAGGTCCTGAGAGCCTGAAAACACACAGCTCTTTGTTCCAGGAAGTCCTCTGATGGACCTGAGCAGACAGACACTCACCGTGTGTCTTATCTGAGCAGAGACACAATCTGATCAGCACGAGTCAAAAACAAAAACTAAACAAATGATAAAAACACAAACTGTCTGTAAAAACCCAAACACACAAAGGATCTTTGTTCTGAACCGCTCAGATAACTCATTACATCTGTCTGATGAAATAATGGTAAAATAAACTAAAATAAAAATTCATGTTAGGTCACAGCTGGCCTCTTATCTGCTCTATGAATCATTATGACCATAGGCGTAATTTGCAGGGGGGTTAGGGGGGTTATGACCCCCATAATAATTTGATCAAATCAAAACAARCCCCCAATAAATGACATCATTTACTCAAACACAACAGAGATGAACTGGTTAAGTAGACAGATGCAACTCTCTTGTTGTCTTTAGGTCATTTTAACCTGATTAAAAAATTACAAAGTCAAATAAGTATGTTTAAGCACAACTGCTGAAAATGACGTGCAGAGTTTTAGAGCATGACCCCCCTAACGTTAGAGCGAAAGTTACGCCCTTGATTATGACCACGAGTTAAACACATCTCCTGGGGTTAATAGTTAAAAACTTCTCCCAACAAAGACTGCTTCATAAATGATCAAAAACTTCAAAGTGTTTTTTTTATTATTACTTACTTAGTTGTAATTATTGAGCAATGTGAGTTCTTCGTCACTTTCAGCCAAACGTTTAAGTCCAGTTTTATAGCTTCAAGTTGTCTGATTGTAGCTAAAAACARGTAGAAAGTTTGGTTTAATTTTAGTAAAACAACTGAAAAATAATTGTTAAAACTTGAGTTTTATTTATCTGATCTGATGCATTTTTTTAAAATAGATTCCCAACTTTTAAAAGCAGGTCTCATTAATCAAATACCTTTCTGTAATTATCTGAGATTTAATCTGTTTAAACTTGTTCTTGTGTGATTTTATTTTATTTCCACGTCTGGATTATCTTCTGCTGTAAACAAGACTCAACACATCCTCAAAGACTCCATGTTCAGTTTGTCTCACATTAACAAAGTAAAAGTGTGTTTGTTTAAAGGATTAGTGCAACACAGTGTGCAGAACATCCTGCAGGCCAGGGCAGCMCTCAGCTTCCATCAGCTTCCATCAGGAGGGAAAGACGAGCAGGTGTGGGACAGGGTTGGTTTTTGGCTCCTTTGTAAATCTCCTGTAATGACCAGAGGTGCTGCAGGTGAAGGTGAGGATTAAACACAATGAAGACACGGTGTGAGTGTGACACTGAGGTGTCTGACGTCTTCACAGCTTTAAATCTGACTTTATTTTCATGGCAGCCATAACTTAAGATGTGATTCTTTACCAGCAGCACCTAGCTGCTGTCAGACCTCGAGGAGCAACGAGTTTTGTCTTTTAAAGGTTGGAGGCTGAAGCTCATCTGAACAATCAAAGCTTCACCTGCAGGAAAGCAGTTAAATATAAAGTGAAGCTGAATAAGTTCCTCTCAGTTCTCCTCATCGTTCCTTCAGTCAGGCGTCAGAAGTTCAGGGTTTGTGTTCGACTCAAATCAAGCTGTTTTCTTTTTTAAAGGTTGAGTCTCAGGTCATGGATACACCTCCTAAACACATTCAGAGGAACAGATGGAGAACACAACACAGGAAAACAAACAGGATTTTAAACTGTGTATAATGTGAATTTATTATAAAATGTAATGATCTGAACCTTCAGGTGRTTTCATTGATTTTAAAGATTTTATTTGAAACTTTGCAGCTTTTTTGTTCCTGTTTCAGTCTGTGTCTCCTTCTCAAAGGAAGGTTTTTGTTTTTAAGCCATTATTGCTGAAGTTTGAATCCTTCAAGCAGAAACTGCTGAGCTCGTGGACTGAACCGGTGTGACTCCACACAACATAAAGACAAACTAACTCTTCGGTCCTCAGGCTCTTTGTTACCACAGCAGATTGTTGCAATTAATTACAACAGAGATGTTTTTCCTTTTCTCTTTTTGGAAGGTTCTCGTATATCAGAGTAAATGCTGCAAAGTGGAAACATGTCAGCGAAAAGCAGGAAAACACCGTCAACTTATCAAAACTAGCCTGACTTGCCTGGAGGGGATGTCACAACCAGAACCTCCATCAAGTCAGAACATCTTGTTAATATGTGCTGCTTGTCACATGTGTGTCAGCAAACTGCACAGGACAGAAAGAAATCAACCATTTCTGAAGCCTGGTAACCTTTGAGCAAACACAAAACAGTTCTTATTGTCTCTATGGAGCAGTGCTTTATTAAAGTCCTCTTCTGGTGTCAACAAACAAAATGTGACCCATCATCCAAACAAGGAGAAAGTCTGAAAGTGGAGAAAAAGGCAGATATTTGTTTTGATTAAAAAGTTTGCAAAAACTGCATTTTATATTATAATGAATAAATGTCTTATCCATGTATCATTTGAATGAACTAAATGAATATAATTCAAAATAAATGAGCTTTTTTGAGCATTAGCAACAAAAAAACTGCTTTTGAGGAACAATTATCTAAAATTTTGAGATTTTCCCTGTGAGCTGGCAAAGTTTATGTTTCTCTCAATATCATAAACATWTGATTAAATTGATCCATGTATCAACATGTGCATAATATGTATTCTTATAAATTAGTGTTCCAGAAGGATTTGACTTTTTTCCTGTTTTGTTTTGTTTTATATTAATTGAAGATTAGTATTGTTTGAGTTTATATTTGAGGAAAAAAGGTCATGTATCATAAGATTTTTTTCTTCTCTCTGCTTCCTTTCATTTCATTGTTTTTGTGTTTTTTAATATTTGTACATACAGTAGAATTGATTTGTTTTAAAGAAATGAATAAAGTTAAAAACAAATTTAAAAAGTAACCTTTAATGCCAGTAATCTGAAAATGGGATTAGGTCAGTTTGACCAAATTTGATTCTGCATACAAT
>NW_013953035.1:28528-36274 GCF_001266775.1 Austrofundulus limnaeus
ATCTTATAATACCTGCCCCTTTTCACCAAAAAACACAATAAATTTAAACAATAATAGTCTTGAACCTGAGAGGTCAACATATTCTTCAGCTCTAAACTCATCAGTTTGTTTTACATTAAGCTCACATTGTTTAACCTTCAGAGTTTCTTAGAAAGAAAAAAGTGATTAACTTCTTGCTACTGGCCTCAGGCTCCTCTCACACCGGATGACGACGACGACGACGACGACGACGACGACGACGATGATGTGGTGTTAAAAGGAAAATCATGCAGGACAAGGGTGGTCTTTGCAGGGTCCTGTGCAGGTCTTGTTCACCAGCAGAGTGGAGCTTGTCCTGCAGCAGAGTCAGAACTCACCTGAAGCTTAGGAGAGCTGTTCCTGCATGTGTCAAACATCCTTTTTTRWAAATCGAGTGTCAGTTATGTTTCTGTCTGAGCTGTGACACCAGCCAACATGTATCAGCTGCTTCAACCATGGAGGCTCAGAGGTGTAAGAGCAGCAGGTTGACTGCAGGTCCCAGCCTGAGCACAAACGTCTATCTCAGGTCTGATGTGAGAGAGTTAACACTTATCAGAGTTGTAAAGTAACTAAGTACAAATACTTCTTTACTGTGCTTAAATAGAATTTTTGTGTATCTGTACTTTACTTGAGTAATTATATTTCAGCCTAATTTTTACTTTAACTTTAGACTTTAACTCTTTAGACTTTAACTCTTGAGACTTTAACTTTTGCCAAAGTCATTTTGGTAAGATACTTGTACTTTTACTCAAGTATCATTTTGTGGTACTTTATACAACACAGACACTATTTATTTAAAACAGGGACAGTATACAGTATGTATTACCACAAAGGGACAGATGCACCGTATAGCTCTAGGTGCTAATTTCTGCCTGTAGTCCCTGAGCCAGCCAACACAATATTTAAAAAGATGCTGTTCAGTCAAAAATAAAACTTAATAAAAACACTATAAATGCATCAGCATGCACTCAGTCCTTACAAAGTCTATTCATAACATCCAACAATCATAATCAGGCAGAGAAACAAAACACAATCACTGTACAACACGTCATCACATACACCTCCACTCCCATCAGTTTACATCAGGAGAACAGATCAGATTTAAAAGAAGCCATTGTTTTACCATGAGTGAGAACTTATGAGCGTCTGTACTAAAAGTTAACAAAAGTTAATCTTGTTTCTGTGTCTCTGCAGTTTATAAATGACTCTGTCCTTAAAGAAAAGGCCCAAAACYTTTACCTGCTCATAGTTTACTGACTGAAACATTAATCATCTGCAGCCCAGGCAGTACCAGTAAAACACGTTACACTTTAATGCATTCTAGTCTAATTACCTCTGGCACCAATGTATTGTTGGAAATATATAAAAACACATTAAGACCTGCAGTCAGCTTAAAGCYCAGAAGATGCTAACCTGCGGGAACACAAATGTTGTTTCAGCACATCCACCACTTAAAAACGGATCAGTCCGAGCGACAGGAGTAAGGAATCGGGTTTAAACCAACGGCCCGGGGCGGTGGGCACCAGCCAGCGTTAACGTGTTCCTCCGTGACATATTAGTTGTGAAAACAATGCTGTGAAGACGGTCGCACATAATTCTGTTGATTCATGTGTGAATGGTTAGGTCTGTGGCCCTGTCAGAGTGTTGGTGACTTCAGCCTGCCATGAGCTGCATTCCTCTGCAGACTCACGATTCAAACCATCTGTGGGAGCACAGCGTCCYCCGAGACCACCGTCCTTTTCATCTGTGATACCGACACGCTGAAGACAAAATAACCTAAAAGGAGCTCAAAGTGTGCCCGCGGTGGGCTACAGTCCAGCTGTAAGAACCTTTTTTAAGGAGAAAGTTTCTCTGTGCCATTAACTGGGCGTGGCTCTTTCCTGTTGGAGCTACAGAATGCTTGTGATGGATGACTGCACTTTTTACTGATTCATTGGTTTCCTGTCCAGGTGTTAAAAACAAAGACCAGCATTATTTGCTRYTAGAAAAMAGTTTTTTWAATTGTTGCATCAAGTTTGCTCCATCGGCCCAGCTTCCTGCATTCAGAGCCTCTACAAGAAATTTAATACAAATATTTACCACAGAAAAAGTCTCAATCCTGTGGRTTTAGCTTGTTTTATTAAGCAGCCTGCACTAACAGAGTCTTTTACACCATGTGACAGATTCTGTTAGCWGTTAGCTTCTGAGCAGCAGGGGCATGTGGCAACTGAGGGTGAGCCTACCCTGCCAGCATGGACAGTTCAAAGAAACAATATTAACACATTAAATTTTCATATTTATATAATGCTTTGCAAAATAAACACATTTTCAATTCAACTTCAACAATTTTTGATTTGATTTATTTATTTAACAGGAAAAGATTATTAAAAATCAAGCCTGACTCAGCATAATTGCTGTTTTACAGCAGGTTCCTGTTCTGCAGCACATAAAACACTCAGAATTACAGCATCACAATCACATCATTATACACCATAGACACAAAGACAAACAAGCATACCAAACTTCAGGAAGGCAGCATTTGCAAAATAGGACGTCTAAATATGAGCAGAACAAAAAGTGTCCAGCAGATGGCAGACAAGATTCTTCTTAAAGGGCCGTAGTTTTGAAATGGACTTTATGTTTTGAGGAATGTCATTCCATGCTTTAGTATAAACATAGAAGAAAGACCTCTGGCCGTAACAGTTTTTAAAAGTTGGTAATATCAGTTGTCCTTTTGTAACAGATCTAGTTGAATGACCACTTCCAGAATTTGATTTGGGCAACAATGCACAGAGAGTTCCATAACTGGTGCCTTGGAAGATCTGAAAATATAAATTAATACCACTATACAAAACATAATTSTGAAAAGTCAAGGCATCAGACAATGAAAGAACTGTACAGTGATGAGTCCAACCAGGAAGTTTTTTATGAATTTTGTAGGCCCTGTTGTAGAGCCTAACTATGGGTTCTAAGATTTCATTTGTTGTAAGAGACCAAACAGGTAAACAGTACGACATGGTTGAGAGTATAATGGCATGAAGATAGATATTTGAAACAGAAGATGTCAGATTGGATCTAATTTTTGAATAAACGTATAATTTCTGTTTCAACTTAGTGGTTAAGACTTGTACATGATCACGATAAGTCAAATGAGAATCTGAAGTAATTCCAAGATATTTGTAGGTAGTGACAATATCAAGGGGTTTGTTTAAAAAAGTGAGTTGATTTGTTATATTGAAATGTCTCCTGGGTGAGGAAAAATACATGCACACAGTTTTTTAACATTAACTGACAAAAGATTATCTTGAAGCCAACCATGAAATGTCTGAAGATCTGCTTGTAACTGACTATTAAACACCTCTTTGAGTTTTTAACGCAGGTTTTTGGAGAGCTGCTCAACTCGGGACTGACCGTCAAGTGAACAAACACACACTGAGAGTGAGGGTGGTTGTTTTAAAGGAGAAGTCTCTGTGGCTGACACAGGTGACTGACATCATTAATTAAGGTCGGAGGGTGAGAAACTCAGGTGCAGAAAATGAAAACAAAACGAGTGCAACTCCAGGTTGTCACAGAGTCWCTCCACAATCGTATTCCTTGAACTGAGGTACATTTATCCTTTAAGTTTAATCAAGTTTTAGTTTTATTAACATTCCAAATCCTTTCAAATTGTAACAACTTTCCCTCTTAACAAAATTTAATTGAATATTGAAAGGCAYTACACCTTTYTGAGCCCTATCAACAAAATCTCATGATCATCTAACTCGTAAAATTTTAGTAATTTCAGTTGCTGAAACAATACAAAGTCCTGAGTCCTGACAGACACGTTTCACCCTGACATGTTCCAACTTGTGACWGTATCTGGACTCTGAGGGGATATTTTCAGCAGTGAATGGACTTCAGTTATAAATGTAGGACATAATAACTTTGTTTTAATGAAATATGCATCAAATGAGCTGCAGTTTGTGTAAAAACACTGACATGAGATATGAAACATAATCATATGGTGAATAAGTTGTTCTGTAGGGCCTGAACCTCAGCACAGCTTAGTGCTTCTGAGTGCTAACGTCTGGTTCCAGCAGAAACTAAGATGTTGAGTCAGAATCTGGTCTGTGAAGCAGGATCTTCATCCAGCTGGTTCTAAATTAAAATATTAAAGTTAATCAGTCAGTTCTAAGTGCCTGCAGCTCTCAGCGATGAGCGGTGAGGGCACAGGAGAGTGAGAACGAAATGAAAATAAGATATTTAGTGAGTTTTTSTCATGCTGAGTGCTGTTTGCCTCCAGGTTAGAGAGCAGAGAGCCTGGGTTTGACAGGAGTTTACATGTAATTAATGCAGAACAGAGAAAAAACAAACACGTCTGCYTTCTGTTGGTGGCGTGGCTCTAACKGGCTGAGCTGTGCGGAAGRGGCTGTTAATGTTGCCATTATTCTGCAACAATTCAGGAAAACTGAGCTAAAGGACAAAAGTCCCTTTTCTCAGAGTTAGTGAGAACAATGCAGCTGAAACAGTGYGAAAACACTGCTGCTGTTTACCTTAGCTGGCCATGCCAACTTCCTGCTTTTATACCTTCAGTCATGTTTGTCAGGCATTGTTCCGACACAATGATGGTGCCCAGCAGAGCCTGCGTCGTCTCCATCTGAGGCTTCTGTCAGATCCAGAGATGTTTCAGGACCTGCTCAACAAAAGCCTCGACACACAATCACTAAACACGGCTCCTGCAGCCCCTCGTGCTTTAAATATAAACTCTAATAAAGTGTATTTACGCTGCAGCAATGCCTATGTGGTGCCGTTTGTAAAGTTACACAGTCAAAAATTACCACCAACATTTTGTTTTATTTTGCCTTTGATAAGAAAAAAAGAACAGATTTATTTTTCAGTTAGTTTTCACCATATGATTCATACATTTATAAATGTCATAGTTCATAAAATTAATATTTAACTTACAAATTAAATATTTAGTTAACAAGCTAAATATTTAACTTGTGACTTAAATATTTCTTTTTGAGCTACAAAGTTAGCTTGAAATTTAAATATTTAGCTTAGGTAGCTATGTAAATATTTAAGTTGCAAATTAAATATTTAGCTAGCAAGTTAAATATTTAGCTAGCCACCTAATTATTAAGTTAAATATTTAGCTAGCTACCTAAATATTTAGGTTGCAACTTAAATGTTTAAGTAGCTGGCTAAATATTTAAGTTAAACATTTAGGTAAATAGCTAAATGTTTAAGTTGCAACCTAAATATTTAGGTAGCTAGCTAAATATTTAACTTAATAATTAGGTGGCTAGCTAAATATTTAAGTTTCAAGCTAAATATTTAACTTGTTAACTAAATATTTAATTTGTAATTTAAATATTTAGTTTATAAACTATGACATTTATAAATGTATGAATCATGGTGAAAAACTGACTTTGAAAAATAAATCTGTTCTTTTTTCTTATAAAAGGCTAAATAAAAAATATTGGTGGTAATTTTTTACTGTGTAACTTTACAAACGGCAGCTCATAGACGCCTTCACACAACAAACCTGAACTTTTCCAAGTGAACTCAGGATAAAACCCGTCCCTCCTGACTCATGAGGAGGTGAGCTCCTCAGGCTGTCAGAGCGCTGACATGTCAGCCAGTCAAACAGAAGATTGTTGCTGTTTGTTTGACACTGAAGCTTCTCCAGAGAAAAATAAGCCTGTCCTTATATTGTTAGCTTCAAACAGGGTGAAAAAACATCTTTAAAATGCTTTGGAGAGTTTCTGACACGGAAAGATGCTTCTTCAAAGATTTGAGTCTAAATTTAAMGCAAACTGCAGGAAAGAAAAGCAGCTTTAACAATAAAACTGTCACATTAGCAGCTGATATTTGATGTTTTAAAAATACCCCTGACCATCTCTCTGTGGATTTGAGACTTTATTTATACATCAAACATTAAAACATGCTGATACAGAAACATGTTCAACTGCAGAGTTAGGGACGTATGGATGAGAGATGATGGTCCAAACACGCTTTTGATTTAAAATATGTTTTATAATGAAGAGAAGATTTGATTTTWTTCTTCAACATATTGAAAAGAGTGAGACGGCTGAAAAGACGAATAATAAATAATAAAATAAATTTTTACTGTTCCTGAACAACACAATCCATTCTTCTGAGTTCAAATCACCTGTTTTTATCTGCAGCTCCTCCCTCCATCAGTTGGACCGAACCTCCTGGATCCTGGATCAGATTTGCTTTATTMTCATTCACATAACATTAGGGATGCAATGTAGAACTAGACATGGGTTTTTACAATGTAAAAAACAAGTGTGCATTGCCATAAAGCATGTCTTTGCCTGCAGCAGTGGACTTGCAGAATGAACTTTGACCACATTCAAATGTGTTTTCTYTACCAGCTTGTGCCTGTCACATCAGCAGGTGTTTAAGGTAATTGTGTGACAAAATGAAGTTTGAAGAGATAGATATTTTTGTTTAAGTTGCATTAGCTGGGTTTTAAACCCTGATCTCCCACATGAAAGTCCATGACATAGACCATTASACCAATGGAGTGGTGGCAGGAGATGGTGGCAGGGGTATGTTTGTATGTGTGCAGAAAGAGGCCACATTGCCAATACAATTAWTGACACAAAACTGCATAATATTACAACAATCGAGCAGTATTATTATAGTAAAACATCAAAATACAATCATATTAGTACTGTAAACACTGAACTACTGAGTTGAAATATTAAACTGTGGTGCAGTACCAAGTTGAGTACAGCATGGGGCAGTATTGGACCAATACAAGGCTCCATTGACTGCCATTATAATGTATTAAACATTAATATTTCAAAAACTATAAGTTGTACAGGCACCAAAAGGCATAGCCATCATTTGGCACAGGGGCTTTACAGATAGAAATTACAATGGCAGCTCTAGGACAAAGTATGCAGGAGGAGAAGCATGGCAAAGTGGAGATGACTTGGATGGGAAACGACTCACAATAGTGTGCATTGCATTGGCAATGCACACTGATGAAACTGCAGTTAAGAACACACATTCAATAAAAAGACACACACGACCAAAAACATGTGGGAACAGGTGAACAGGTCATGTGCAACAGGGCTGCGCTACCTTCAACAGCTGGAAATACACAATAGGAGAGATGAGTTTAAAAATTGCTCTGATCCTATATTTATGTCAGAAACATACGATCATAAGCACAAAAAGTTGTAAAAAGTGGTTGAAGCGAGCTCTGACACTCCTTCATGCCTCCGAGCAGGGCAGTAACAGATCCAAGCAGGTGACATGATGTGAATAAAAAGAAAAAAGCAGTCCTGCAGCTCAGTAATGATGACTAATGACATTAGTGTGCGACCGGGCCGCTCCTGGAACAACAAACATATGGTCGGCTGTAATGGCTGCCGTCTACCGGTGTTCTGTAAAAGTTGGTCTACCTGAAAAAAGTTTCCCCACCAGAGGGGGCGCTGTGAGACACAGAGGATGAGATTGCTGAGTGGGATTCTGATGCCTTTATTAGAGAGGAGGAAAACCAGAAAGCTTTTAATGAAACAAATGATGGTGAATCTGATTTTGAGCTTCATCCACACTTATTAGAGCCACAGCTCTGTTTGTTTCTTATATCACACTAGTTAACAAAAAGCTAAAGTACTGCTAACATTCACATTGATAGGTTTTGTTGTAGATACTTTTATATATTTATTGTTGTGTAACTTTTAGTACATACGGTGTTAAAATAAAATAAAATAAAATAAAATAAAA
>NW_013953035.1:36915-38147 GCF_001266775.1 Austrofundulus limnaeus
AAGTACAGATAATTGTGTAAAAATGTAATGAGTAAAAGTAAAAAGTACGCTGAAAAATAATAACTCAAGTAACGTACAGATAACCAKAATTTCTACTTAAGTACAGTAACAAAGTATTTGTTACTGTACTTAAAAACACAAATACAGTACAACTTTGTCAGACTAGTTGAAGCTGGTTTCTTGTTGGTTTAAATTTAATATCTGAAGTGTTTCATCCACTAGTTGACAATRTAAAAGAACAGATAATGTTTTTATTGTACCTTTAATAAAACTATATTTATTGTGTGCAGCAGAAGTGACAGCTTGTCTGTATTTTTAGGAGCTGATTATCTGCAGCAGATGTTGACGGAGCTGCTGGGAGTGTTTGTAGACGTCTGTTATGGAACCAGCTTGGAGATGAGGTCACTTCCTGTCTCTGCTCTCAGCCCAACCAGATAACGACACCCCACTCTAAGCCCCATGGGAGTCCATTCTGCACCAGGAAGTACCGACCCATTAGCTCCCGGTCCGAACCATGTCAGCCCACTTAAATGGTCCAAAATCAGCACCTATTACATTTCCATGTTGCTCTGGGTCATTGTTGCTTTTTTCTCCCACAGTCAGGAGCAAACGGCACGACGGGCTGGAAAACCCATCAGTGTGTGTGTGTGTGTTTGTGTGTGAGAGAGTGTGAGTGTGTTAGGGTCATCAGGGCTGATAGGTGATTATTGTGTTAGGGAAGGAAGTGTAATTAGTGAGTGTAAATCACTTGGTGATGTAGTGACAGACAGGAATGCTTTCAGGCCACAGTTTGTGACACGGCTGTCTGACCTCCTGCTTTAAATGTTCTGTAAAGGTTTAGTTCACATCAGGTGTGAACAGGAGGCCGAGGAAAGTGATCCTGATCACAGCCGTCAGCAGAACAGCTGTAAAGTTCAACAGCTAATGATGCTACAACAACTGGATTTATTCCTCGGAGCCACCTCAGCTGTCTGCTCTGCTGTGTTAGAGGTGGACTCCTCTCACACTCTTGTTGACGTTAAACTCAACTTGATGGAATCAGAAAAGACTTGGACTGAAACACCAACGGGACGTTACTGAAGAACTTCTTGTAAGCTGTAAAACTATGACCTCACCCTTCATTACAGAGGTGTACACCCCTCTGACAAACTGAAACTAACATTTTACATAAAGATATCACTCAAACTGATCACAATCTGAGCACCTGTTGGATATGACTCACACCATATCAT
>NW_013953035.1:38173-40567 GCF_001266775.1 Austrofundulus limnaeus
AGTAGTCGAACACAGATCCACTGATCCTTCAACACAGAGCATCTTCAGAAGACAAGTTGATAAAGTAAATATTATAAATCTGTATTGTTCCATACAAGTGTGTGTTGAATCTAAAGAACTGTTCGATACGGGTACATGTATTGTTGCACCCCTAGAATAGAATAGAATAGAAATTACCTTTATTGTCCCGCCGAGGGAAAATTCAGCGTCACAGCAGCATCCGTACAGAGGTTCACACTTTTACTTACTTACTTACACACTACATACTTTGCAGGCTATAGACAGTTCATAAAAAATGAAATTAAAACTGACTAGCAATAATACTACTGCTAATAAAAAAACACAATATAAAGAATTGTGCAAGAATAAAAAGATATGTTTTGTTTTAGAGACAGAAGACTATCAGACATTAGGAATAAGAATTTGAGAGGACAAAGCCAGGATTCATGGGGCTCTTATTGTGAAAGAGTGATTCAGGGAGCATGAGACTTCATTTCCACACATGGACCGGCTCCACAGAGTCCATGGAGAATCTTTGGGATGTGCTGGAGAAGGTCAGACCACCATCATCACTGCAACATGAAACATTAATGCAACACTGGATYAAATAAARCTGCTGACATTGAAGAAGTTGATGCAAACAATGTCACAGAGGATGTGTGACGCAATTAGAGTAAAGGTCCAACAAAATATTCGAGTGTGACCTTTATTTTGGTAGCAACTTTTTRTTGGCCAGGCAGTGTACAARGCAACTGTATTGAAAACAGCACTGTTTGCCAAAGTGCTGTACGATGATACAAACACATAAAAGCAAACATAAAAAACAATAAAAGCTAAGTGAATTATAAATGAATTCTAAAATAACAAACAAAACAATAAAAAACTTAAATTGTCTCAAACTGAGTTAAAAGCAGATTTGAAAACACGAAGTGTCGACCTGTCAGAGGCACACATCAACAGGAAAAGGAACAAGCGCAACATCCATATTTTCAAAATAATTCACCAAAGTTAAACTACATTTAGTCAAATAGCTGTGTTTCTACATCCAGTACATTTAGTCAACATTTATTATTAATTTCATCCTGTTTGGGAACATAAAATATGAGGCTTTTATTTTGAAATATGGATTCAACAAACAGAGATGCAGTTTCATGTTGTTTCTAATCCATCTGCACAGAATGACTTCATTTAGTCTGACCTCCACATTTATCATTGGTTTTATTGCAGCACCTCACATGTCCTGCACTTCTCAGAGCTCCTCTGTGCATCGCTGCAGAAATCAGGAAACAAATGTGCACGGCTCACCAGAGCCACGTGGAAACTGAGAGTTTCTTTAAAACCCACTCAGTGATTCCAGATATATCACATGATCGCCACAAACACAAGTTAATTCAAGCTTTCTGTCATATAAAACATTTAACATGTGGTCAACACATTTTAAGCAGTTCTGCATTAACAGATTTAAAACATCCAAACCCAGAAAAACTCTTTTCCTGTAATGTCCATTCAGCTTTTTAAATCAATTTTTCTTTTCTCTGTGAGCCAGAACATGACATCATCATGCGTGGAGCTGATGGAAATAATTTGCAGCACAACATTTAAAGGCAGACAGACTTTTAAAGCCGTTTATATTTCATCAGCTGCATGAAAATCCTCTGTTTGAAGATGGAAATGGAAGCACCGTGTGCATCACACCCATTTAAAGCTTTTTAAATCACTGCAGGGAGAAAACCCACACCGCCCAAGTTTATCTGTGATCAAGTCCAGGTCAAGTGAAACGCACATCCCTCATCCACAGACTCATGAATATGGATGCTCAGCAGAGCTTGTTAACATTCCCACAAATCCAGGCCAGACAGGTGAAGTGCACATGTGGAGCGTTTTTACAGCAGATCTGATTATCCCGTGGGAATAATCCCACAGGCCAGAGGGAGCTGCAGCACGCTCAGACGGCTGGGAAACTCTGCTCCTCTCATTCCTCCCACCCTCCGAGCAAACAGCTCTCAGCAGGAAGTGAGCTGTTTGTCATTCTCGTGTTTTTCATCACTTTATTTAAAAAATAATTCAGCTCATGGGCAGCCTGAACACAGAGGCTTGTCATGATGATGCTTTAACAGGAAGTYCCTAAAGAGCATCTTTTTAACCTTAAACATGAGACAAACGTTTAAAATATGTTTGTTTAAAACTGTTTTTTCTGCTCTAACAGGCTTTTCTGAAAATATGAGAAAAGATGGAATAAATTGATTTCATTTTTATTTGATTTGATTTATTGATTTAACAGGAAAAGATTATTAAAAATCAAGCCTGACTCGGCAAAATTATTGTTTTACAGCAGGTTCCTGTTCTGCAGCACATAAAACACTCAGAATTACAGCATCACAATCACATCATTAT
>NW_013953035.1:40746-43901 GCF_001266775.1 Austrofundulus limnaeus
ACTATGTACAATGATAAAAAATAAACCAAAAAATATACAAATCAAAATAAAAGGAAAGGCAGCAGAAGAAGAATAAATCTTATTTTGTCTGTCCCTTTTCGGCCCAGAATATGTTCAAACGAAACATAATTTACAAAACAATAATAAATAACATAAAAATAAAAACAACAACAACATAAAAACATCAACTCAAACAACAAATCAAAATAGCTTCATATTTTACTTTTCAGAAATCTTCATAAAACTTACTTTTATCTGTCTCATGAATATATACACAGATCTGACATTTTTAAGATCATCTTGCAGACCGTTCTATAATCCTATACCCTGGATTAAACTATACCCTGGATTAAACTATACCTTGGATTAAAGTATACCCTGGATTAAACTATACCTTGGATTAAAGTACATCTTTTCTTTCAAGCAAGTACAAATATATGTTTTCACAAACGTTTCCATCCCCTTCAGATAAAAACAAGTGTRTCTCTTAACAAAGTTTACCTGAATGTTGGAAGGTAACATGTTTCTGTGAGACTTCTACAGAAACTGTAAAATATTCAATCAAATCATAGAATTTTAAAATTTTCAGTTTATAAAATAATGTATTAGATGAATGGTTGTAATATAAAACCATGAAAAAGGAAACTAGCTAATGCTCTCCTGTTTCAATGCATCTTAAAGTTAAAAAATGACCAAATAAAATGTTAATTGAAAGAAAAGTCTGAAGAGAAAATGAAAACAAAGGGAGCAGGACAACTAAAACTGGTTCATGATGAGCAAACACAAACAGACACATGAACCAGCAGCCATATTGTCTCTTGTAATAATCCTGTGTGTTGCTCACCTTCAGCTGTGTGGCTGATGATGAAGACTCGTCCACACTCCTCCTCTCTGAGCCGGTTCCACACGGTGCTCTGCGAGGGGATCGTCATCAATCATGGATGAAAATTCTCCTCTTTCTTTTCCTGTCCCTGCCAGCCACTTGACCTTTAGCAGACCTTTTCTGTGGGATTTCTTCCTACTGTAATCTCTTAATCAAAGGTAAAGAGAAGAATCKCACAGAGAGCACATTTTATACATTCCAACACTCTGCAGCACATCTTTACATCAGCTTTAGAAGAGAGGATTCAACAGATGCTCTTCGTTCGCATCAGCACCACTGCAGGAGCTCCCAAACTCTTCATTTACAGTCTAATTTCACCAGAATCAATACATGTTTTATTTATTTTTCATGGTAAATTATTGAGTCAATGAAAAAAAGTGATGACTTGTTTTTGTGACTTTTTATCTGCGGATTTCTTTATTTGGACTGAGAAATGGAACCACCCCTGATTTATAAAACACTTTAAACAACTACAGGACCAAAGTTCTGACATTACAGTCTGTAAAACAATATGCATTAAAAGCTTGAACAGAAAATTAAAACAATATAATTAAGACAAGAACTCACTAAACCAATTAGAAATTATCAAATTGAACAAGGTTAACATGTCAGTGTTTAAAGTCACAAAGAGTGGTTTTTATATACAGATAAATAAAATATGAGGTACATTTCATGTCAACAGTTTGTGTTATTCTAATGCTTCCTGATTTTATTTTATTTTATTTTTTACAGATAACTGTTTTCTAACGACACATCATCGATGCTGAAGCTAATTCTTTAGCAGAAAGTGAAATATAATGTCTTTATATGAAAGTTTTTGTGTTTTTCATAAAATCATCAATGCTAACGCTAACTCTTTAGCGGAGAGTGAGTTATAGTTGGTCGTTAGATGAATGTTTTGTGTTTTTCACATTAGCATTAACATCATCGATGCTAATGCTAATGCCTTGGCGTGGATAAGGGTTGGATGTTTTTCTGTCAGATGACCTGGCTGTAACCTGAAGCTGCTGCTGTGGTCTTCCTCCTCTCCTGAGGCCCTTCCCTGCAGAGCCTCTGCGCCTCGTTTGGCCCGTCCTGCTGTGAACTGCCCTTCTGTGGCCTTTCTCCTCGGCTGGAGTGGACCTGCAGAAGCGGGGCCTCCCATCTCCTGCACACCAGGTCCAGAGRGCAGCAGCTTCTCTCTGGAGAAGCTCAGTGTGCACACTGAGCCACGCCGCTGCTCGGCCTCTTTTGTTGCTCATTTCTTTCTCTTGGAGTAATCCCGGCGTGGCAGCGAGSCGCAGAAAAACTTCTCTCTGAGTGTTTGGGAGACGGGGATTAATCTGGACCCGTCTTGGTCCTGTGTTCTTTAGGAGCGGGGGGTTATTTAAAGTTCCAGTCTGATGTAATGCAGGCTCCAGCTGAAACACAATGAAGCTCAGACGTGTGCAATAAGATGGGCTTCGGCTGTAATAACCATATTTCACTTCTGCAGCAGCTGAAGGTCAATTCTCTCAGCAAGCTGCTGCAGCAAAACAAGTGAAATGTGTCTGAGTTTAATCTAAAAGGCCAGTAAATTACCAGCTTCTCACACTGAGAGCTCACAGAGGCACAATGCATGCTAAAGGACAGCGGGCCTTTCTTTAAACTCCATATGTGGTAAGTTTTAAATCTGCGTGGTAATTCAGCAGGATAAGATGGACAAGCTGTTTCATTGTGTTGTTGAGTTATCAGTTACAGTCCGACTCTCAGCTCCTGTTCATTTATTCCTCAGCTTCATTTCACACAAACACCCAGAGATGGAACAGGTTCACACCAAACACAAAGGTGCAGGGTCACAGGATCTGCCCCGGCTCTCAGTCCATGTAATGAAATAGGCCAGGACAGGAAGGGTTCTCTGATTGGTCAGTGACACTTAAAGAGGGCGGGGCCACAGGGTTTAATCCTCCTGGACCCTGGTTCCCTGACTGTTTGTAAATCCTCTCAGAGGATTGTGTACGAGTGCGGCTGCCTCCTGCAGTCAGTCTGTGTTAAAGCTCAGGCTGAGWCTCTGTTTGGGTGACAGGGGGAGGAGCTAAGATTAGGGGGCGGGGCATCTATAAGAACGATCCTGCTGGGTTTCCTTCGATGGTAAAGCTGTGCAGTTCTCATGTGTTCATCATGTAATAAAAACAGAACATTGACATGAACTTTACCGCAGGAAGGAAACATGATTTATTTATCAGGAACTTTTTATATTTAATGATTTTAGGTGAGTGGAAAATAAACTTATGTTTTGTAGTTATATACTGAT
>NW_013953035.1:45061-46401 GCF_001266775.1 Austrofundulus limnaeus
TAATAATACATTGTTTGAAATTAGTTTTAAATCCAAGTAAAAACTTTTAGTCTGAAAACTTCCAGAAATGATTTAAACTTCATTTAGCAAAAAGTAGTATACTTGAGGTTTATTTTATTTACCTGAGTAAATATATATCAAGTATACTTTTGATTGTGTATTTGTCGTTCACTATAAGTTTACTGATTTTAAACTTTTTTGGACTGGATTGGGACAATTTTAGTTTATAAAAGTATACTTGGATTACACTGTTTTATATTTTATTTTAAAGTTTAAAATGAGAATACTTTCAATATACTTGTATATAGTACTTTTTGCCAAGTGTTCATGAGCTGAAAAAAGAGGTTTTAAAAATCTAATCAGGACTATTTTAGAATTTCAAGTCTTGATTTAAACAGAAACCAGACCTTCAGCAGGACTTCAGCACCCCTTCTCCCCTGCTTCTTGTTCCACCTCAGAGCTGCAGTCAAACTAAAATGTTGACCCAGTTTGTTTTCTGCTGGTTCTGATGCGGCTCGGTTCTTTTCCCTGCTCCAACAAAATGGAAACCCAGGTCCAACCTGCAGACAGACCCTCTGGCTTCAGGCCGTCCAGCAGAGCTTTGCTGCCCTCTCTGGCTGCAAGCTGAACCTCTCTTCAGACCTGCAGAACCCATGGTTCGGTCCAAACGGGTCCTGTGTCCCTGGAACCACACCTACCAATGAGCTCATAGCCCCACTCATGTTGTAGAGCTGCTCCATGGCTGTTCTGCTGGAAGAAACCAGGTTTTAATGTGTCAAAATCAGAAACATGTGAACCGGGCTCGGTTCTGTGGGCCCGGTCCGACTCCACCATCATTACTGTAACAGGAAACAAACATAAAACCAAAAGCTTTGGGGCTAAAAGCTTTTTAATTGGAGATAAAACAGTCAAAATGTGGGTCAAGTTTTAGTTTTAACGTTGAAAACATTTATAAACTCAGATTTAAAAACTGATGTTTCACAGAGAAATGTTCTTTGTCGACTGAAAGTTACAAAAAAGTGTGTTTTCATAAAACATACAACTAAAGATGGACTTTTAGATAGTTCTGGTTCTGACACACAAACAGTGAAAGGCCTGTGTTTGTTTGCAAAATATCTCAAAGCACAGCTTGTTTGGACCTTTGTTTAAATTCATGTGATTCTCATGTTCCGCTCACCTGTGAGACAGTCAGGTGATCACCAATATCCTCTAAACCAGAGATTCTTAACCTATGGGCCGCGGCCCAATTGTGGGCCGTGAGCGCCACCTTGAGGGCCTCAAAAGAACAACAGATTTCAACTTTGGGCCGCAGAGGGCCGTGGGAGCACATTGATTTTGAA
>NW_013953035.1:47325-49237 GCF_001266775.1 Austrofundulus limnaeus
CAAATTAAACCAAGATTTAGAATAATTATCATTTTGATCTGTATGGTAATGTGTGACTGGGCCTTGTGTCACTTTATGTTCAACAAATTAGGCCCCGAGGTCAAAAAGGTTAAGAAGTCCTGATCTAAACATCCAGAAACAAATCAACTCCGCCTCTGAGAGCTGAGAAATCAGCAGAAACATTCAAACCAAACAAAAAGACTAATAATCCAGTCTGTTTTCTGRTTAAAGCACCCGATTGTAACGTGTTCAGGCCAAGTGTCCTCAAAGAGGTTTAAGTTGAGTCAGGCTACATGAGAAGGTGAAGTTTTATCTGTTTTAATTAACTAACACTGGTCGTTAGGAATCTGCTCATCAGCATTTATGACTGTTTTACTGCACGTCTCGTGTGAGAGCTCTAACTGTCTGGTGGAAGCGGCTCGCTCTGGATCCAGCGCCATCAGAGCTGTCTGAATGTGCAGCAGGATAATCACTCCTGCACCTGTGCCAAGTTATTAGAGCGGGAACTGCCACAAATACAATTATCATAATGGGGTGCAGATCGAGGAGTGGATGATTGCATATCTTTTAGATGAACATGACTTGACWTTGGGAAGAAAGTCTCGGCTCACATCTGGCCCACATCCCTCAGAGCCTCGGTGGGATTCTGCAGCACCCTTCACACAGAAGGGACGTGATGAGGAGAGCAGAGACCCCCGCACTTTTTCTTTTTCCCGCCCTGTTCGTCAACAACCAGGGGAGGATTTTACCACAACAATAACAAATCAACACCGATTGGAACGGGAGTCAGTAAAAGATGAGAGATGGGAAAACTTTGGCTGCGTTGTGTTTGGCAGAGGCCCAGCCTCGCTTCAGTTCCGCCCCCCGTTTGTTTCCCTTGATTCAGCACTCAAGGCAGAACCTATTAGTCAGAGCCACGGAGCCAGGGTGCCATCACAGTGAGTTATGTCAGGCATCATTTTCCACAGAAGCAGGACAGATTAGCTTGCAACACCACTCCGTCGTTGTGTAGCCGACTGCCACGCTAAAAATATGGATCCAATCTGCTCGTTTGACTCAGCAAACAGACACAGGTGAGCAGGAGGGGCTGTTGTCTTTAGCTAATCTGTTTACATCATCCCGACCCCTCTGTCAACTAAAACAGACTGARGTGAGAACAGCTCTCAGGATGCACAGAGTGGGGTTTAAATCTTTATATTTTCTATATCTGTTGGCACTATTACCCAAACAAGTTCTTTATGAAGCACTCTGTGATATTAGATGCTTATTAGATTTAACAACACGTGGTGACATGAGTTTAAATCAGAACCCTCACAGATTAAAGGATGATGGAGAGAAAAGAGGAGGCTGATCAGGCAGAGAGTCAAAGGTTAAAAATAGACGGAGGTGGGTGATTGGTGAAGGAGAAGTGAGGTAGGTCTAATGASTAACAGGTGTGGTGATGAGCTGAGGAACAATGAGCAAACACAAAAACAAAACGGCTGACAAAGAAACTATTGACAACCACAATCTAAATCCACTGTGACCAGCCAACCAGAGGAAATACACCTGACAGCAGTGACAACAGAGAACCTCCAGAAAACACACAGAGAATATCTGACAGAACAAACAAACAACAAGCAAACAAATAGATCATTATGACAAGGGAACATCATTAATATTTGATTAAAACACAAAAACAAAAAATAGTTGAGCTCCTCCTCATAACGGTCTACTGAGGAGGTCCAAACTTCTGATGATCTGACTCTGGAGTTCCATGTTCCTCTGGGTGCAGAACCAAAACATCCACCAGGCTGGACGTGTTGCACCTTGACCTGTACATGGATGATGGATGATGGATGGATGGATGATGATGGATGGATGGATGGATGGATGGATGGATGATGATGGATGGATGGATGGATGGATGGAT
>NW_013953035.1:51335-56747 GCF_001266775.1 Austrofundulus limnaeus
TGCAGCTCCTCAGCAGGTCCCAGATCTCCTGCAGCTCCTCAGCAGGTCCCAGATCTCCTGCAGCTCCTCAGCAGGTCCCAGATCTCCTGCAGCTCCTCAGCAGGTCCCAGATCTCCTGCAGCTCCTCAGCAGGTCCCAGATCTCCTGCAGCTCCTCAGCAGGTCCCAGATCTCCTGCAGCTCCTCAGCAGGTCCCAGATCTCCTGCAGCTCCTCAGCAGGTCCCAGATCTCCTGCAGCTCCTCAGCAGGTCACAGATCTCCTGCAGCTCCTCAGCAGGTCACAGATCTCCTGCAGCTCCTCAGCAGGTCACAGATCTCCTGCAGCTCCTCAGCAGAACCTGGATGTTGAGAAGAAGAATAGAATAATAGAATAGAATGTAAAGCCTGTCTGGATGAGGTTGTGTAACAGATGGTGTTTGTGGGTTAAAAGCAGCTGAATCAGGACGTTTGTCAGCAGCTGTGCTGTTAGCTGATGGTTAGCTTCATGCTAACTGTGTGAGGTTTGCTCTGACTGATCACACCAGGAGGAAAGGRTGAACAAAGCGCCGACAGATGGTGGTCATTTACTGAAAACACTTAATGAACAAGCTCACATTTGTCATGGAGGGAAAATGAGATGGAAATGAAGCGGGTGACTTTGTCGAAGAAAGTAGAGCCGTAACATTTATTGTGCAGAGAATTCATCCTCCAAACACTGACAGATGTTTGTTAAAACTACTTTATGCTGCTTTAAAATAAATTTCAACTAGAGAATTTGCATTTCTGGTGAAAATGCTAGTGTGAATGCCTCTTTCTGACAACTTTATCTGAAGTTAAGAAACAAATTGATGGTGTCACTGATGATGTCACTGATGACATCATCTTAACCAAAATTCAAAAAACTGAAATTGCTAAAAAACTAAAAAAAATTAAGAAACCAAAAATCGTAGCTGAAATGTCCTTAATGAGCTGAACATTTTGATATATGAATGCTTTAAGTAGCATAAAAACTGTGGAAGGAGAAGAGATCCAAAAAAACGTACGAAAGAAACTGGAATAAGAAAGAACTAGACATGAGTTTTTATGATGTAAAAACAAGTGTGCATTGCAGCATGGTTTTACCTGCAGCAGTGGACTTGCAGAATGAACGGTGACCAAGTTCAAATGTGTTTTCTATACCAGCTTGTGCCTGTCAAGTCAGCAGGTGTTTGTAATAACAGTAATTGTGTGACAATATAAAGTCTGAAGAGAATTTTTGTGTTAATGTTGCTGTAGCTGGGTTTTAAACCCTGATCTCCCACATAAAAGCCCATGGCATTAACCATGAGACCATTGGAGCTGTGGCAGAGTAGATTGCCAGGAGTTGGTTTGTAAGTGTGCAGAAAGTGGCCATATCGCCAATGCAATTGTTGACACTAAACTGCAATATATTATAACAATAAAGCAATATTAGGACAATATTATAGTAAAACATCAAAATATTAACATATTAGTATTGTAAACACTGAACTACTGAGTTCAAATATTATTAAATTATGGTGCAGTACTGAGTAGGTACAGCAGGGAGCAGTATTGGACCAATACAAGGTTCCATTGACTGCCATTATAAATTATTAAACATTAATATTTCGAAAACTATGAGTTGTACAGGCACCAAAAGGTCATAGCCATCATTTGGCACAGGAGCTTTACAGATATAAATTACAATGGCAGCTCTAGGACAACGTATGCAGGAGGAGAAGCATGGCAAAGTGGAGATGACTTGGATGGGATTCAAATCACAATAGTGTGCATTGCACTGGCAATGCACACTGATAAAGAGAAACATGAAAACAATAGTGTGAATGCTGGAGCCATCCACACTATTAGCTGCTTTGTGACACGTTCACTGGGATGTGTTGTTCCACAGACTGATCAACAGTTTGTTCATCAGGATCTCTAAAAGTGTTTCATCTGTTTCTGATCAAATGTCAACAAGTTTCATCAGAACTTTGGATCATGGCTGAGAAAATGAGACCCTGAATCCAAGCGTCTTCCTCTGTAGGGGGGTCAGGTCTCTGTAGGGGGGTCAGGTCTCTGTAGGGGGGTCAGGCCTCTGTAGGGGGGGTCAGGTTGTAGAGGTGAGGGGAGGACCTCCATCATCCAGAGGAGGTTGGAGCTGAGCTGGAAGGACAGAAGTCTCTGCAGGGATTATTTATCTGAGATTTTCCTTTAATTCAACAGTTTTTTATCAGTTTCTACCTGTCAGGTCACAAAACGAGGTCAGATGAGTCATGTTACATCACTATGTCAGGTAAATTTCTAATTCAATGTCAAAATTCAGAAAAATTTTGTTAAAAGAGAGAGCTGTTATTATCTTAAAGGAATAGAAATGTTTGTGAAACCCTGAGATTGTGCGAGCCTGAACGAGCGATCAACTTTAATCCAGATTACGGAACAGTCTGGAAGATGAGGTTAAAAATGCCAGAACCTTGTATATATTGAATGTTAAAAAATAGTATTCTGAAGAAATATGGAGAATTATAAGTGAATTCATGTTAATTGTTGTTTGAGTTGGTGTCTTATTTTTAGCTTTGTTTTTTGTGTGTTTTCAGTTTTTTGATTGTTATAATTTACTTTCATTTTGATCATATTCTGGGGACAAAAATGAGGCAGATATAAGATTTATTCTTCTTCTGCTGCCTTTCATTTTATTTCATTTCATTTTGATTGTATGCTTTTTTTTAACTTTGTTAATTTTGTATTACAAATGAAACAAATAAACTAATTATTAAACCAAACTTTATTGTTTTCAAACAGAAACAACACGACGTGTAAAGTGAAGGAGTTTCGATCCGAGTGTCTCTGAGTCAAAGAGGAGAATCTGTTGAACTTTGACAGTGAAGAGGAGCTCAGAGACACAACATGAAGTCATGGTTGTTCTGCTGCCTGGCATTTTGTAATAAACTGAGGGATAAACTCTGTCAGCTTTAGTGTCTGTGACAAGCTAACATTTATTAAAGTGGGATCAGAGGCACTTCACTTGGCCAATAAGGTGCTGTCAGTGACAGTTGGAGCCACCCAGGATGATCTTGTTAAAAAGCTTTTTAATCAGCAGAAGCTTTCTTGATGCATTTCTGGGTTTTACAGAAGCTGAGGCTCCTCGCTGCACGCACGCTGCAGGGAACTCAGGTGTGAAGAAGAGCCGTCCCCCCTGCAGCCGAGCGGACCCTCGTCACAGCCCGGACCTCCTGCCTCTCCCCACCACACGCTCACAGGGCGGCTTTGTCACGTTCATCCTCTGGCCTGGAGAGTGAGAGGTGGGAGACACTGTGTCTTTAGGAACCACTCAATATTCTGTGTTTGCAGCTGCTGCTCGCCCACATCACTGGATTTATTCAATCCAGGCCGTGTTCAGGCTGAAACACTGATATCTGCTGCCCCTGGAATCAAATCATCTCAGCACCAACTGAAGCCAAAAAGCTGCTTTTCTCCCCGATGCATAAAGACAGAACCTGCTGCTGCTGAAAGCTGCTTTAACCCCACCTCCAAACAGGAACTGAAACAGAAACTCTGAATGAAACAACACAAACCAAGTCAGGACGTCTTCTTTTACTGGGACTTTCAGCTCTAAATGTCATCCTTGGTGTGGTGAGCTGCAGATGTTTCTGAATCAAACAGAAGCAAATCAYCAGAACGTGTCGGGACACATTCAGTCATTCTAACTAGACAAAGTGAAAAGATAGATTATAGTTCGTTCAGTGTTACAGCTCCGAAATCTCTGGTGCATTTTCCAAAACTCACAAKCCGTCCTTCTCAGAGCTGCAGGAACAAATCCTGCACATTTCAGAGTAAACTCTTCATCAGCTCTCTGCAGGAGGGACATCTTTATGTTGCAACAGGAAAAAAAAATAATCTAAATTTGACAGCTTTTATTTTGCTCAGTCAGAGACAGAAAAGCCGAGTCAGCAGTTTTCTTCTCTTCGTACATGTGCAGTTTGATCAGGGCGTGATGGACGTCCTCACTCACTTCTTTTCTGTAAGGACTGAATGGTTTCTGCCATGAATGTGGATCTTTATGAAACATGACTCTGTTCTTGTTTTTACATTTTACTGTGAAGAATTTGCTGCCAATGCACCACAGAAGACTACAAACATGATTTTCACTTCCCCTTAGTGCCTCYTCAAAATAAAAGCATTTACTAATGCACTATTTTAACAATACCAGTTTTTATTCTTCATTGTAATAATGATTTATGTAAAATAGTTTAATCTATATGAAATGCATATTAAATCACTTTAACACAAATGTCACAACAGTGTCAGCCGAAGCAGCAACACAACATTTCTCTGTGTTCACAGTGATTCAGACGCTTCACAAGTGACTGATTGATTACATAAAGCCTCAGCGAGACGCTCCACTGAACGCTTCAAACTCAAACATCTGGAAACTAAAAACTAGGATTTGTCTTTTTTTACTGCAATAAAAACCTCTGCTAAAAACTTTTATTTAGGCTTTTAACTTCTCTTTGGAAGCTGAAAGTTACATTAAAACATTTCATTATTTGAATGAACATGTAAGAGTTGAGGAGAACACAGAAGTTTGGATGAAACCTGCAGTTTTGAAAATGGAGACATGAAAAGCAGAGGGAGTTTTCTGCTGAGTCAGCAGGATGAATGAATTCTGAAATGCTGTCTGTGGCGTCGTTCAGCCGCTCGTGTCCGGCCCGTGTGCTGCTGACAGGCAGACAGCTGCCAGACGCTTCAGCACCACACCTCTCCTCCTCCTGATACAGCAGCAGTGAGCCTGTGTGTGTTTGTGTGTGCACGTGTGTGTGCGTGTGTGCACGAGGGGCAGAGCTGATAACCTGAGAGGAAATTCATTTATACAGTTTACACCCAGAAGAATTCGAACCTTTTCATGGTTTTAATGGAACGYTGAAAGCTCAGTCATGTCCAGGTGCTTGTTCCAGTTTAAACTTCCTGTTCATAAATAACTGCAGAACAGGACATTAATTCTAATTCTCTTTCATTAAGAATGAAGAATTCTTAAAATAAAAACTGTTGAGCTGACAGGACTGAACTCAGATCTGCAGCAGGAACTTAAATACATGTTGGTCTGTGTTTACCCAGACAAACAGGAAGTGGTTCAGGTGCAGTTTAGAAAACCTTCAGTTAAACTTTATTTAAGCTTTTAATCAACCTTTATTTAAACCTTTATTCAGCTTTTATTTAAGCTTCTTTTAAGCTTTTATTTAAGCTTTATTTAAGACTTTTTTAGCTTTTATTTAAGCTTTATTGAAGCTTTTATTTAAGCTTTATTGAAGCTTTATTTAACCTTTTATTTAAGCTTTATTTAAGCTTTATTTAACCTTTTATTTAAGCTTTATTTAAGCTTTTTTTAACCTTTTATTTAAGCTTTATTTAAGCTTTATTTAACCTTTTATTTAAGCT
>NW_013953035.1:57806-59613 GCF_001266775.1 Austrofundulus limnaeus
TTAAGCTTTATTTAACATTTTATTTAAGCTTTATTTAAGTTGTATTTCAGCTTTATTTAAGCTTTATTTAACCTTTTATTTAAGCTTTATTGAAGCTGCTAACTGTCACTGAGGTCACAGACCTGTTCCAGGCAGGTGCGGGTCTGAAGACAAGCTGACTCGGTGGTTTTGGTCTGTGGGAGGAAACCCACACAAACGTGAGAAGAACAGGTAAACTCCACACAGAAAGGCTCCAGGTCCAAAGCTGGGTTTGAACTCAGGACCTAGCTCCGCTGGGAAACATCAACATTTATTTGTCAGCTTGTTTTTAATCCAAACTGCAGATCTGGACTCAGCCTGTTGGAGATGGACTCTCCTCCACTCTGGAGTCAGACAGGTGAGGAACAGGTGGGCGTGTCCATCTGTCAATAATATCAGTCACGACATGAGTTTTGGTAGATTGATGCTAGCAGGAGGAGATCAGTTTCTTTTATACACTTTGTTTTTACATCTGACTTTATTTTCACAAATAAAGTAAAATAAATTTGTGCAGAATCTCCAAACTGTGACATCATGCCTGTTTGTAATAGAAGCTATATTTTTGTTCTTATTGACATTGTTGTAGTTTTGTTTGCATGAGTCACTTATAATAAACTATTGTGTAGAAGGTAATTGGGGAATTATTATATTATTTTTTGACTGTTATATTGTTTTAAATTTAATATCTTAGTCCTGTGTTTTCTCATAACTGACTAAAGACAAAATGACAGTATTATTGAAGAAACATGAGTATCAGTGATAGTATCTGTAGTTACTGTATCAGAGTGGCTCATCTTTCAAACACAGATACTTCCTGTAATTGTTTAACTTTCTATCTTATTTTATTGCTTTTCTGACAGTTTGGATGAAAGTGTTGGAGCTTTGTCCTCCTGGTGGTCCACCTTAAAGACCCTTCAAACGACTGACTGCACTTTCAGTTTGTGCCCGTTTGACATTTAAATCAGACCAGCAGAGCAAATCTTAATGTAGTTTTGTAAATGACATTTCACGAATAAGAAATTAGTCTAACAATCGGTGTGAGACGAGCAGGGCTGGGGGGGAGGGGCGGGTCAGGTGGAAACATGGGTTCAAACACCAAGGTGTTCAAAAAGCAGAGAAAAACCTCGGACCAGCGTTTCACCTGACATTTACCTGGGAATTAACTGAACATATTATAGTTCATAAAGTGAACGTGCTTTCCGTCAACTGCTCTGACGGCCATGTTTCAGGCTTCWGAGAGAAGGTCAGCTGTCACACAGGAATGTTTGCAGAATGAAAATTGATGCATAACAAGCAGGAGAGCAGGGTGAAGGAGGTGTTTCTCCTCCCTGAGCCCACCACACTCTGACCTTTACTTTGCACAATTCAATATGGTCTCTGTTAGATGTTTGTTTCATTCTGRCAAATGGACTGAAGGAGCCTTTGGTTGGTGCTGAGGAGCTGTTCCTCACTCACAGCAAACATCTGTCTGGTTTCTCTTTACCACCTCCGTAGTCCTCATGCATGAGCACAGGATCATTTAGATGTTGGAAATATTCTGAACTGTGGTCCAGTTTGCACAAACTGTTGGAGTGTGTGCTGATCTGACTGGGGAGAGTGAGGTTAAATCCAACATGCATCAAACGAGTGTAAAATCAGTCGTGTGTGCAACAACGTGGTGTGTTGTCTCCTCARGCTCCTCCCTGCAGCTTCACTCAGCAACTCATGTTCTGTCATCAGACTGGTCAGTTWCTAACTGCTTATTGAGATAAATGTTTCTGCAGACCTGAGACAGATTAAACATGACATC
>NW_013953035.1:59908-64874 GCF_001266775.1 Austrofundulus limnaeus
CATTTCTGCCAGTGGAGTAAGAACATTTTACTTGGTAAGATTCTTGAAATACTTGATTTGACTCAATTTTTTCTTATTTTATTTCTTATCTTATCTTACACATTCTGAAAACAAGATGATTATTCTTACACAATCAGTTCTTGTTTAGTAAATCAGTCTGAAAACAAGATCAAAAAGACTTTTTGGCTGATATAAGGTTTAAAAACTTGGTTAGATGGACAGTTTTTACAGTGTTGTTGTGCATCATCATCATCATCATCATCATCATCAGCTGCAGCTTCATCTTCCAGGAGGATTTATTTCACTTTTATCTTCAGGATGTCTTCATTAGCCCAGGAGGAAACCTAATGATCAAACTAAACAGTGTCAGGAGTTTGTTTCTGTTTGGATAAAAACTTAATTTGGTTTAAATAAATGTTTTTAGAGCTAAAAAATAAGAGCAGCTGTAGATTTAACAAACCCAACGTTACTGTCAGATTTTAAAGTTTGAAGCAAACTTCTTGTTTCAGACAGTGCTGAACTTGTTTCACCAAATAAAATCATTGTTTATTTTTTACTTTAATTAGTGTGAAGTGCAGTGAGAGTAAAGTGTGACAGTGTTATCAGCATTAGCACAGAAAATAAATGATTTGAATGAATATTCCACATAATAAAGATGTTTGTTAGTTTGTCTCTGCAGCACAAACATCTTTATTTCTTTTATTTAACACCCAAAGTTCAACAAATACAGAATAAATTTACATAAATGAGTTCCTCCTGACAGATACTCTGTAAAAACTGTTTGTAATAAAGTAAAACTCATGGCAACAGTTTTTTTTCTTATGTTTCTTTTTACGTTTAGTTCTAACATTCAGGACAACCTGGAGCAGAAACCCACAGAGAGAATCTGATCTAATTTATCATCTAAAGGTTGATGTGAGCAAAGCTGAAAAATGAGGCACAATAAATTCATGTTTGAACTGTTTTTATTTGACACATTTTAAATCCCAGGATTGGTTAAGCTCTAACATTCTGAATTAAATCTTTTTTTGAGGAAACGCATGTTTGAAGTCAGAGGTTTAAACTAAAATGATGGTAAATATTTGTCAACTTTAAAAATAACAACAATCTCCTGTGACACTGACATTGTGATCTGTCAGCTTTTATCAGTTTTARTGTGTTTCTGCATTTTAGTTTGACTTCGACTGAACTGTGAAGCACTTTGGTCAGATTTTATGATTTTAATTTATTATTTATAAAAAATTAGCATAGACTACTACAGCATGTTGTAGCTCAAAATGTGTAAAAGTAAAGAAAAACTAAGTTAAGTTACTGATTAACTTGAATTATATTGACTGTGAAAGTTCTCCACAAAATAAAACCAATAACTCCTCTCTGAGTGTTTTATTGAAGGGATTATGAGATATTTTGCTAACAGAAAATCAGACTTAATTCTAACATTTAATTTCAAGGTTTAGAGACATCATGCATGTCGTGGAAATGTTCCACCAGGCAGAGATACGGGAACAAAGTGAAACTGTGTGGTCTGGTCTTTAGATTATTTAATAGAAAGATGCAGACAGAGGGTAAAAAAAGTATTGAACASACTTACTGAAATTTATCTAATACTTTGTACAAAAGCCTTTGTTGTCAATGACAGCTTCAAGACGCCTCCTGTATGGAGAAACTAGTGGCATGCATTGCTCAGGTGTGATTTTGGCCCATTCTTCCACACAAACAGTCTTCAAATCTTGAAGGTTTCGTGGACCTCTTCTATGAACTCTGATCTTTAGTTCTTTCCATAGATTTTCTGTTGGATTCAGGTCAGGTGATTGGCTGGGCCATTCCAGCAGCTTTAGTTTCTTTCTCTGAAACCAACTGAGAGTTTCCTTGGCTTTGTGTTTGGGCTCATTGTCTTGCTGAAATGTCCAGCCACGTTTCATCTTCATCATCCTGGTAGATGGAAGCAGATTTTTATCAAGAATGTCTCTGTACATTTTTCCACTCATCCTTCCTTCAATTATTTGAAGTTTGCCAGTACCATATGCTGAAAAACAGCCCCACACCATGATGTTCCCACCTCCAAACTTCACTGTTGGTATGGTGTTTTTGGGCTGATGTGCAGTGCCATTTGACCTCCAAACATGATGTGTATTCTGGCATCCAAACAGTTCAATGTTGGTCTCATCTGACCAGACTATATTCTCCCAGTATTACACAGGCTTGTTTAAATGTTGTGCAGCAAACTTTAAAGGAGCTTCAACATGCTGTTTCTTCAGCAGTGGAGTCTTGCGTGGTGAGCGTGCATACAGGCCATGGTGGTTCAGTGCATTACTTATTGTTTTCTTTGAAACAAWCGTACCTGCTAATTCCAGGTCTTTCTGAAGCTCTCCACAAGTGGTCCTTGGCTCTTGGACAACTCTTCTGATAATTCTTTTCACTCCTCTGTCAGAAATCTTGTGAGGAGCACCTGGTCGTGGTCGGTTTATGGTGAAATAATGTTCTTTCCACTTCTGAATTATGGCCCCAACAGTGCTCACTGGAACCTTCAGAAGTTTAGACATTCTTCTGTAACCGATGCCATCATTATGCTTTGCAACAATAAGGTTGTGAAGGTCTTGAGAGAGCTCTTTACTTTTACCCATCATCAGATGGTTCTTGTGTGATACCTGGCCATCATTTGGGACTGAACCAGCTGATATTAACTTGCACTGACAAGGGGCAGGCTTGTTTTCTAATTACTGAGAGAGTTCAGCTGGTGTCTTGGCTTTCCATGCCTTTTTACACCTCCCTTTCTTCATGTGTTCAATACTTTTTCCCTGTGCCATTCCACATTATTACAAATAACTTCATTTCTGGACATTTATGGTTTGATTTCTTTGTATGTATGGATCACTTGGGTTGTTACCAACATCTGGTGAAAATTTCATGTCATTAGCACCTCTAGTAATATATTTACTGAGAAAAATGGTGACGTGTTCAARACTTATTTTACCCGCTGTATATGCAAAGATTTGASTGGRCACCATGACAGAGKGGAAATCAGCAGCTCAGTCAACTTACCAACAGACAAGAAATACATTATATACTTCTGGGCGTGGCCCGTTCGAACAAATAAGAGCCTGATAAATAGTATGAAGATATCAAGGACCAATAGAAGAATTACAAGTTTATAAAGGCAATATGAAATTAGAACAAGGTTACCGGCATCAGATGGCATCTTTAAGGAGAACAGATCAAACACTGAGCAGTTTATCAGAGACAAACAAAACAGGAACATGTCGAGGTGATGTGCAGTTATTCAGYCATCATATAATATTCTTGCATTAACCTCCCTCCTCTTGATTAGTCACTAATCTATAAAAATATGGAAGAAACAATCATATATCCATAAGTAACCATAAACTGCATCAACACTAATGTAAAAGGAACAAGTGCAATGTAAAAACAGTGCAAACAGATTTAATAAGTCAAACATGTCAAAATTTAAAGAACTAAGTGTGCAAAATTCAACAAGGTATCACAACACAAGTTCTGCCTCCCAGTGAATCAGCTAACATTTAGCACTTATGTGCCATCAGAATCTTATCTTGGATAAAATGTTAACTTAATAACAACCATTTGTCAATAAATTAACCTTAAATAATGCAAACTAGGACAAGGCAAGTTGTAGAAACGCTGAAGGCATTTACTTCTAGCAAGAGATTGAACAAGTTTAAATAGCAAATGACAAGTGAAGACAACACAACTTTATGAATAAATGTAGAAATGTCATTAAAATGTCCAAAATTTAGTTCCCACCCCATTCAGGTAAGGTTTGTTCCACCCTAAKCATTCCACAATCATAAAAAAATACAAATCAAACTCTAAAATATCAGAGCAAACAGAATGTYAACTCTGCAAAASCAGAAAAGTAAGTAGCTAAAAAGAAAAAGAAGAACAAAAATAAAATGAAAACACAAAATATTTTTAAGCAAAAACCACAAGGCATGAACTCAATGTATGAATTATTAATTCATTTATAATCAGTTATAACTGCTGCAAGTGAATGAATAGATGTGATTGTTGTTATTTAACAGTTTTGTCTTTAAGACAAAAAGATATTTTATATTATTTAGACGTTATCCTGTTACTAAGACAACAGACAGTTTGATACAAGGACAAAGGCTGATTTTAAAGAAACATATTTTSGTTCTAAAATGAAAACAATTCAGTTTGTTGAAGAACTTAAATCAATAACTGAATCAATGGGAGCTTTAGTGAATCGTTACATTTAAAGAATCATCTGAAGGAGTTTGTTGGGGATGGTGCTCAGCTGCACCAGTCTCTGTAAAATCTGCTGAGTCATCATGAGTTCCATCTGAAACTGTGTTAGCTGGTTCGTGGAGCCACTTCAGCCTCCATCGGTTGGTAAAAATACAAACTGTGAGACTGAAGACGTTCAGGAGATGTGTGAGAAACACGACATGGTTTGAATAAGAACACAAACACTGAATYCTGAGGATCCTCTGCTGTTATCTTTGGAGCCCATCACATGCTCCACTCCAAGCAGAAGAAGAAAGTGGAATCTTGGCTTTTGTTCATGTCAAACAAAGCGGGCTGAGCACTTGTAATGGATGCTGATGAGCCGTGGTGTGGCTCTGAGACGGAGCAGAGATGGTTTCCAGATGAGGAACATCCTCTTTTATCATCCTGTTCATGCTTTGGGACAGGCAGGGGGACGGCTTTCTTCTTGAGTCTCTGCAGAAATGAAGCGGCTGCAGTTTGACTGCACATGGAGGGCTGCTGAAGACCAGGGGGCTTAACTTGTGTGTCAGCTGAGGTTTGACYGCTGCATGTGAGACTTTTACCTGTTTGATTCACTTCTCGTGCATCACACCTGGCTCACTCTCCACTTTCATCTGTAGGTCTTGATTAGGTGCAGGGAATGATACACTGCAAAAACTGTCCATCTAACCAAGTTTTAAAACCTTATATCAGCCAAAAA
>NW_013953035.1:65741-67079 GCF_001266775.1 Austrofundulus limnaeus
ACACACACACACACACACACACACACACACACACACACACACACAGAGAGAGAGAGAGAGAGAGACTTTTTTCTGCAGGGGGGATTGTCTCAATGGACTTGATGAGACCGGAGGGAAACAAAAAAAAGCAGATACACAGGATGTCTAATAAGCTAAACTGCAGGCTGGTCGGGGGCAATCATCCAAATT
The DNA here is from genome assembly GCF_001266775.1 of Austrofundulus limnaeus. NCBI lineage: Eukaryota > Metazoa > Chordata > Actinopteri > Cyprinodontiformes > Rivulidae > Austrofundulus > Austrofundulus limnaeus. The sequence goes on from NW_013953035.1 coordinate 65,931, forward strand.
AATGAGCAGAGGATTGACTGGATGCTCATCCCACAAACAGAAAAAAAAAAAGAGCTCGGCTTTCAAAGATAAGCAGAATGGGTTGTGTTTCATATTCATGTGGGTGTTTGGCTTCTTTCTGAGATGTTTATTCACATGAGGGCTCATCTCCAGGCCAGTCAATCAGCATCCACAGCCTGCTGCTGCAGAGGACTATCAGCTGCAACACCAGCCACCAGATCAGGTGGTCTTTTAATGACTTCTCCTGTACAGGAGGTGGGCCAGGGACAGAAAGGTGGCAGATGGACACTTTGACTTCACTTGTGGAGGACTGGTGATGCAGAGCACCTTGAGAGCCCTCCTGGATGAGAATAGGAGCCCCTCCTGGTGGATTGAAGTGAAAACATCCCGCAGAGCAGAAAGGTTCATCAGGAGAGGTTTTAACCTGAACAGGCTCTTCAGAGCCCACCCACCTCCCTGAACACACAAACCCAGAGCAGCTGGCGGTCCATCTGGGGCTCATCAGTTGCCCCAGAGAGCAAAAAGAGTCCCCACCGCACCAGACTGGGCATCCGCTCTGCATTATCACCACCCTTTTTTTTGTTCCACTTCTCCTCTGCCATGCTAGCACCCACAGCTCCACCGCCTGCTGTCCTGCAGCCACAGCAAAGACCTGTCATGCTCCATCATCCCAAACACTGTCACACTAACCGCTCTCAGTGAAACGGCCTCTGAACGCCCGACACGTGGAGGCGGGAGGCAGCGGGAGCTGTAAGGAGTCTGGTTGTTGTCGTCACAAGGAAAGAATTACAGAGTTCAGAAGAGCTCATAATGATGGAGGAGAGCATGAAGCTGGAACAAAACCCAAGCTGTTTCATCAAAACGAGCATTTTTCAGATTGTTGAAATGATATTTTTGATCATTTTACTCAAATTCATTAAAGCCTGATAACCTTACAGGATGTCCTTTTATATAAAAAAACAACATATGAAGATTATGTTGTGAGTCTGTCCTTGTTTTATTCTGTCTCAGGTATGGGCTGCCATTTGTAAAGTTACACAGTCAAAAATTACCACCAATATTTTTGTTTTATTTAGCCTTTTATAAGAAAAAAAGAACAGATTTATTTTTCAAAGTCAGTTTTTCACCATATGATTCATACATTTATAA